>NC_135419.1:21365102-21445102 GCF_051991245.1 Festucalex cinctus | reverse complement strand
GTGTTGAAATCAGTTTGTCAACCTCATCCCATTTTTATTTAGTCCATTTTGAGTCGACTATAAATCGAGCATTTTAGTCCAAGGAAACATTTTTATTTGCCTCGTTTTAGTCAACAAAAACTGTCAATGTTTTTGTCTAGTTTTAGTTAGGATGACCATTTGAACCCTATTGATTTTCTTTGTCAGCAAAGCATGCTTTTTGGTTTGTTTATTTTCTGGTCTTTGCGCAGCCGTATCTCTTGAACCTTACGTCCAACCGGGGACATACGGGCATCTGTGGATTTGTCTGGACGAGACCTTTCCAACGATGTCTGTCCCATCCTGTTCTTAAAGCGCTTTATAAATTAGTGCTGTCAAACGATTAAAATTTTTAATCTGATTAATCACACTTTTTAATTTTGATTAATCACAATTAATCAGCTAAATTACTTGCGTATTCGCTTAATATAAAATACAAAATACCGTAATATTTTGACATTAACGCATTTTATTATCTGAATGTCATTTGTAAACATTGATTAAATGCATGTAGGCAAATGCATGCATGCGTGTATTGCTCAAAACGTAACGGCATCATATCAATTGGTTGCAATTCAGCAATTATTAATTAATTGTACGCAAATTACTTTTGTTTTATCAAAAATTCCGTCGGGGTGTTTTTTTAAAGCGAAATTTACCACCGAGCTCACCAACTGGAGTCACCCCTCTCATTGTGGAACAACAGGCGTAGGAAATACTATGCATTGACCTAATCACTGACCTGCGCAGCCTTCAATGTAACCATCCGCGGTTACGTTCAAGGCTCAAGTGCGGTCCAAAAAAATAGTGCGATTAATCTGCGTTAATACGTGATTAATGCAACATTTTTTTGTGATGAATTAATCTATTAACCCTTTAACTTTGACAGCCCTAAAATAAAGTTGAGTTGAGTCGCTCCACGACATTGCATTGCAGAGATAGAAGAAAATATATATTGTGCTGAATAATAATAAAAACAGCATACATTTAATGTAAAAAAAAAATGTAAACAGGAAAAAAAAAAGATGAATGAAAAAGAATTCATAATAAACTAAAAATCATACTAAAACGGAAAAATATAATACATGAAAAAATATACTGTGCTGTATAATATGTAAATAAAAAAAAGAACACTTTTAATGGAAAAAAAATGTAAACAGGGAAAAAAAAACAAATGATGAATGAAAAAGCATTCATAATAACTAAAAATCATACCAAAATGAAAAATCATATAATGAAAAATATATATATACTGTGCTGTATATTAAGTAAATAAAAAAACAACATACTTTTAATGAAAAAAATATATAAATGAAAAAAATGAATGAATAAAAAAAAAAAAAAAATGCATTTATAATAAAAGTAAAAATCATGCCAAAACGAAAAAAATACCCAATGAACAAAAATACATATTTAATTAACAAGTTTTGTTTTGTAAATTAACCCGGATTTCCATTATCGCAGGTAGTTTTTGGAACTTAAAACCCGCGATAAACAAGGGGACACAGTAATTTCCGTCTCGTTTTTGTTGATACTAAAATGCCCATAGAATTTAGTCCAGTTTTTATGAAGTGAAGGACCTTTTCGTCTCATCTTCATTAGTCGACGAAAATGCACACCGATTTAGTCACACTTATTGTTTATTAACGAGGGTTTACTCTAGTTTGAGTCCGGTGAAAAACGTGTGTTGACGAAATTATTTTTTGTTTAGTTTTTGTTGACAAAATGAACAATTGAAAAAATGAAAATTGAAAAAAATGTGTAGTGAGTGCAAAAAGTGACCTGTTCCACCATCATCTGCTGTCGCTGCAGGTACTGCTGCTTCTGCTGCTCCAGAATCTGTTGTTGTTGCTGCTTGAGCGCCGCCGCCTGGCTGCCGAGATAGGCTGCGTTGCCGTGGTTACCCGCCATGGCGTTGGGCACGGGCGCCGCCGCCATTCCGCCGACAACCGGCGCCGACGTCAGGGTGCCGGCGGGACCGGGGCCATGTGGAGGTGCCGGGTACGAGTTCTGTTCCTGCTACAAGATAAGCACAAATTTGGTTTGCATTCACTTTTTGTGAACCGATTATTGTTTGTTTAATTGGCACTGTTTAATGATGAAACAAAACCAAATATGTGTGCTCAAGGTGCAACACCTGATCAGCATGATGCATTTATCAAATTAACTCAAAATAATACTTTCTGAAAACTGATCAATCAATGAAATCAGTTGAATTTAAAATTGTCTAACTCTTCCGAATTTCAGCTTCCTTCTCAACAGTAGATAAATAAATAAATAAGTAGCAAAGTGAAAATAAAAATGGATATAAAAAAATGATTAGAAACAATACACAAATAAATTTTATTTAATTTTTGAATTATATTTTTATTTATTTCGCCCTTTATTTATTTATTGTGGGAATGATGAAAGTAATTTACTCTACTAGTAATTTATGGTAGGTGACTACTGACTCAGAATGGATGCATGGCTTTTTATTTGTAATTTAACTTCAAGTTACGACTTCATAATTATTAGTAACACTACTATTACTAGTAATTAACAGTTAATTACTATGTAATTTTCACATAATTTATCCTTCAATTTCCTTCATAAGTATTCAGCTACTAGCATTCAGGTTTCAGCATTCCCACGCAATTTCTCCAGAAATTGCACTCAGTCTAGTTTATTTAGTCATTTATTTACTTTTAATTTTGACAGTTTTGGTCTGTACTGCCCAAGTGGAAATGTGAGGGGGCGGTCCTAAGTGTGTCTTGGGTTGGCCTCAGCCGTTGCAAACTGCCTGTCATTGGTCGAGTGAGCAGCATATATTTTTTGTTCTTTTTATTTCCATTTATATTTCTTTTTTTGGATATAATTTTCAAATTATTGATTTTTTATATACGTTTTTTTTCCCCACTTCTAGTAATTTACTTATTTAGTCATTTATTTATTTTGAATTTTGGCAGTTTTGGTCCTCCATACTGCTTGTGTATAGCATATTGTTCTTTTACACCCCAAACCCGAAAAATTTCCATGAAACAAAAAATAAAACATACCTTTAATGGAAAAAAATGAATGTAAATAAAAAAAGAACATATATTATGAATGAAAAAGGATTTATAATAAAGTAAAAATCATACCAAAATGAAAAAACAAACAAAAAAATATAGGGTACATTTTGGAACCTAACACTCACGATAAACGAGGGAACACTGTAAGGTTACATATTACTTGGGGTGGGAATTGCTGACATGAGGCCGATTCGATATGTATCTCGATACACAAGTTGCGATTCGATTGAAAAACGATTATCTTTCAGAACAGAACGGTTCGATACGGTCCGATTAAGTTTGGGAACGATACAATTTTTCGATTTGATACGATTAATTTCAATATTCAAAACTTATAGTGACATTTGTTGCTTGTAAACATTCATCTTAAAACACCACAAATTTTTACAGTATCTACAAATGTGTTAAAAAAGAACAACAACAAATATGTCTTCTATATTTTTATATATTGAATCAATTATTTAAATGGACCGGAACAAAGGGATGGGCGACATGACTGAAAAATGTATCAGTTTAAATATTTATTAGTTGTTATTGACAGTTCTAATTGTTTTGTTTTGTTTTAAATCAAAATAAGGATCGGGAAAACAAAAGGCTGATAATTCAATTTGAAATATAAATATTTAACCTTTAAAAAGACACCAACACAATTAAACAGAATATGTCCATATTGTGAAGTATTTCAGAAACATAAATTTAAGACATGAAATAAACCTAGCGTCCAGCCAAAAGAAATATGAAGCCACCTTATGGAACAATAAAACACATTTTAACAACTTAATATATCCAAAAATATTTCCAAAAGTGCCCTAACCTTTTTATCAACAATTTTTGTTTTTAACAATTTTTGTTCTTCTTTGCCATCACATTCATTTTTGGTTAATGTATGACATCTTTTTTTGTCTTTTTAATCTGAGACACGATGATGACCACAGAATCACGACTGTTTATATTTTGTTTTTTGGGCTGTCGTTCATTTTGAGTTTGATGACGTAATCGCGGGCACGTCTCAGTTCTCCTATCTGCTGCTCATGCTAGTTGTAGACATTGACAGGGAGCCACAAACTGAGAAATGAGATACTTGCAGTGTGATTTTAGCATAGCTGGTGTGTTGGCTGTGGGACATACCTGTGTCGTTTGAATCCATGCATTGGATCGTCACGGGAGTTATTCTTTTTGGCTCGCGCGCAGTACCAACGCCAGCCCGAGAGAGAGGACTCGATAGCAATGGGAAATATCGAGATGTACGGCACCGGCTTCTGCTAACTGTCTCCACTGTTGCATGTTGTCACTCGGTGTGCGCGCGCGCGCCGTGTCGCGAGCACGGCGTTGACGGTAGGCACCCCCCCCCCCCAAAAAAAAGGTGCGTAACGTCTTTGCATTATGTTTACAACATCCGGGGAATGAAGCGCCTCTGAGCGCTACTTTGCTAGCTCTCTGTAAACACGGAAGTAGCTTGAATAGTGCTGCTACTGAAATGTAAACAAAACAAGTAGAGCACGGTGCAGAACTCTTGCTATTGTTATGAAAACCATAAAGCCTCACTCGCAACCGATTCACAGCAACGCGATATCCGGTCCACAGCTTTACAAGCAATGTATCTAAGGATTCCCGGCGGATTTTGTATCGGTTGACAAGTCTGCTACCGATACAGCCGTTTAGCTCCCCTTGACGACCGATGGTTCGGTCGAACCGTTTTTTTGTCCCACCCCTACATATTACGTCATCACGTCAATTTCACGATATTCCAAATTCTTATCACCCCCCCAAAAAATAAAAAAATACACCGGTAATAACGCAGAAGGTATGACTTGGAACCTACCTGCGCGTGTGCCAGATGTTGCCGGAAGTTGATGTTGTTCTTGGGCTTCATTTGCTGCTGCTGCCTGAGCAGGTTGAGGAGGGCGGCCTTGTTCTGGTTCTGGCCGTTGGGCGGCCTGGGCGGGCCCGGCCCGGCCTCAAAGTGGCTCAGGGGCTTGGTGTTGCTGTAGTTCAACATGGCCCCCTGCGCTGGGCCACCTGGCGCGGGCGGCCGGTTGAGAGGCGGCCCTGGAACCGGGTGGTGGCCGGTAGGGGCCCCCGGCGCGTACGTGGCCTTGGGCGAGCCCTTGGCGGGCTGGCCCGCCGCCATCAGCCGCTGCTTGGAATTGAAGTCCTGTGGCGGGTACAAGGAGGGCGCGGTGGAGGGGGCAGCCATCTGCGTCCAAGGCGGGGGGTGCGCGTGGGGGCCCCCCTGGCCGTGAAAGCCGGCGGAGGCGGGCGGAGTCTGTTTGTGCTGCAGCTGGCTGTGCAGATGTTGCGCCCGCTGCTGCTGGGCAGCCAGCTGCTGAAGCTGCTGGGCGGGGGAAAGGTCTTTGGCCAGGAGGTGGTTGGGGGGTGGCGGCCTTGACGCCGCCGGGGAGGAGGAGGCGGCGGCTGGGGACCCGCTGGCGTGAGGAGGCGGGGCCGGCCCGGAAGACGTCGAGCGGACGTGAGGCGACCCCGTGCGCGAGTCCTGCTCGAAGGCCGAGGGCGAGAACTCGGCTTTCACGCTGCCCAAATCCAAAGGGAGAAGAGACTGCGAGGGCTGGCAGCCGCTCCCTCCCGGGTTGGGCGTCATCTCCAAGGGGTCCTTCCGCTCGTCAAAGCCATCGTTGAGGATGTCCTGGATGTCTTCGTAGGCCACCGTGCGGTTCAGCTCCTCCATCAGGTCCGACCACTCCTGCTCGTCCAAGTTGAGGTCCGGGAACAGGTTGTTGTTGTTGTTGCCACCTCCGGTCGCCGACGACGACGGCGGCATGATGGGCAGGATGTCGTCGGGTTCCTGCTTCATCTCCTTACGATGGAAGTCAGACACCGCCGACGCCAACGACTCTTTGGCGCCGTCCGCCGCCAAGTCTGTGCCGTTGGAAGCCAGCGCGTCGCCCAGGCCCAGCTTGGAGTCCATGGGTGAGCCGTTGGCCTTGGCGGCGACCTTGGCGGCGGCGTCCATGCATGCCTTCTTGCTGGGCGGGAAACTGTCTGAGAAGCCGTTGACCTGCTCGCGGCTCAGCGGTGAACCGGCGCTCTCCAGCTTCCTCTTCACCGTCTCCTGCAACTGCGACGCAAAAAAGCACAAACGATAATAATAATAAATAATAATAATAAATCCATCAAACACGTCGGCGACCTCACAAATACAAAACGATATACGATACAAGGATCACGATTATCTCACGATATGACAATAATCTACTAATTAATAATAAATACAAAAAAATAATAAAATAAATATATAATATATAAATGTAAAACAAATATAAAAAATAAAATAATAATAGAATAAATGCATCTAATGAACTACTTAAAACAAACCTTTTTTTTTTTAAATGAGAAAATTGTTTCTTTTTGTACCATCACTGAAACACAATATTCAAACTGGGGTCTTCTTCACAGTAAGTACTTTAGTGTATTTAAAACAAACAAACAAACCAACAAACAAACAAACACATATGTAAACCACTGAGTTGTATTTTTTGTATGAAAAGTGCAAAACAATTTTTTTTCGGGGGGGGGGGGGGGGGGGGGGGGGCATATTGGGGATTTGTTTTAAAACTTTGTCAAGCACTTAGAGTTGTTTTTTTTATGAAAAGTGCCATACAATTTATTTTTTGGGGGGTGGGCGACTAGTTGGGGATTTGTTTTTAAACTATGTAAAGCACTTTGAGTTGCATTTTTTGTATAAAAAGAGCTATGCAATTTTTTTTTTGGGGGGGGGGCGACGGGTTGAGGATTTGTTTTTAATATGTAAAGTACTTTGAGTTGCAATTTTTGTATGAAAAGTGCAAATGGCATTTCATTTATATAGTGCTTTTCCACCTTACAAGGTCCTCAAAGTGCTTTACATTTTGACTACCCATTCACCTACTGATCAATCAGGACTAATTAGGGGTTCAGTATCTTGCTCAAGGATACTTCGACGTGGTCACAATGGCATGGGATCGAACCCACAACCTCTGGGTTGGGAGACAACCACCATACCACTGATCCACACCGGCCCCATGCTATACAAATAAAGCTTCATTGATAGTAGTGATAATCCGAGTAGAAGTGTGTTATGTCTGTACGTGCCAGTGTTGGACTCACAGCAATGAGCGTGCTGTTCCGGCTCTGCTCCGCTCCTCCTCCGCCATCGCCACCAAGCTCTGTGCCGGCTGCTGAGCCCGCGCCAGCGCCGCCGGGCGCCCTCTGTCCAGCCTGATCGGCGGCGCCGGCCGAGGGCTGCCGGTGCTTGCTGGACCGCTTGGCCTTGGCCTGCAGGCAGCGCTGGTGCAGGGCGAGGGTCTGCTGCCGCTCCAGTTCCAGGCTCTCGCGCGCGGCTGCTTCGTAGCGGCTCTCGCAGCTGTTGTGATGCTGCCGGAAGTGCTCGATCCGCCGCCGCAGCCGCTCCACCACCGCGCTGTGTGGCGGCCGGACAAAATCCGCCATCATCAAGAACAGCAAATGCTGGTGGTGGGCTTCCGGGTTAGGTCCACAAAACACCGGCTGCGACCGTCTTCTTTTGTGTGTGTCTGCTGGAGTCTGTGTCCCCGCCCACCCCCACGACCCTTTTTCACAAAGCTCCACTAGAGGCGACCTTTTGTCCTGTTAACAGCCTCAGGTCACGAAAAATAAAGTGTTCAAGTCTGCCACAAACGCTCAGCAACCAGGGCTGTGCTGCTTGATCCAAATTAACGATACAATCGATACGCAAGTATCAGATCGATACAAGAGCTCTAGTATCGATATTTTACATTTATCTATTTTGGTTTCTCTTGCGCAATCCCTTTGTAGCACACGCGCACATGCCTGGCTGGCAATCACAGCGGCGGGTGGCACTGGCAGTAACGATTAGGACTACACAATATATCGAAAAAATATCGATATCACAATATTGGCTCATGCACTGTGCATATCGCAAAGACATGTAATAAGTTTCATATGGAATTTTATGATTTTATCTGAATTTGACCAATCAGCCGCTGACTAAAATGTGCACCACCATCCAATAGTTGATTATCAAGAGGTTGGTACAATTCAGTAAGATTTTGAGTTTGCTTATTTTGCTGCAAGAAAAATGTAATCCTTACATTAAATAAAAATGTAATTTCTTTAGATACACATTAAATATCTCAATATCGCTATATTCCGCAAACTTATCGCATGATTTTCCAATATCGTGCAGCCCTAGTAACGATTAATTATTTTGACAGTGAAGGACATGATGCTTTGATCTTTTCCCAACTACTACTTGAGCTAAGTGTTTATGTAGCACAAACTTGCAAGTATCGTTTATGTAACGCGACTAGAGGAACTTCAATGGCTTTCTTTGAATGCGGAAGAGTGACAGGGATAAAGAATATGAAGATTATTACTACTTTGCAAATTAAAATAACAGCCCAGGTATGTTTTATGGCATGTCTAAGAACCTAACAAGATTCTAATTAGAAAAAAAAAAAAGGAAAAAAGTTATTTAATAGGGCATTTTTTTTAAATACTATATTTTATGAACATAAAAGTACTCTGTATCGGCGATATTGGCACCGGTATTTACTTGGTATCAATCGTTACCAAAATCTCAAGTATCGCACAGCTCTCTTAGCAACTAGCGCGTTAGCACAATGTGTGTTGTGTTGACATGCTACTACCTAGCTAGCACATTCCTCCACTCATTCAAGTTGCAAAACAAAGTGGCGAATGAAGCGAGCTCACGGGGGCACGCGGCATGTTTTTTAAGGGGTGGGGGGCGATTTCATGTCAACTCGACGAACTGTTAGCTTAGCGCTAAGCTAACGAGAGCTAAAGCCACTTGGGCGACTCTTCGTTGCGGACTTTGTTGGCCAACTTCGGAGGCCTTTCCGACTCGGCTGGCGTACAAAATGGTGGTGGGCCTTTTCCTTTTTTTCTACGACAACATTATCCAAGTGTGTCGAAAGGGACTTATTGTGAACGTGGGGCCGGCTGGGCCGTGGGTGCGCTCACTGAGCGGCATCTGGTGAGGCAACAGCTGATTCCCAACCCGCCCGCCCGGCCGCTTGTTCGGCCGGTCGCCCGCCTCCCTCCCTCCGTGTAGCCGCCGCGGCTAGCTGCTCGGCTAAAGCTGCCTGCCCCAAACTCCCTACCTGGCGAGTTAGCTAGCTCCGTGAACGAAGCATAGTTGGAGCGGGTTCGTTGTCGGTAGGTCGACGGCGATAGTCCCGGTTTAAGGTCCACTTGAAGGTGCCTGTGGCTCCGCCAGTGCTCGTCTATTGTTTTCCAGCGGACTGGCAGGTTGACGCCGCCATTTTGGTAACTTTCTCTTTTTTTTCCTCCCTCTCTCTTTGGCGTGTAACGTCCACGCTCCGCCCACCTCACTGTTGATGGACAGCGCAAGGGACCAATAAACGGCCGCCGACGCTGTTACGTATGCGTAGTGGGACGACATTATTTTTGGTGGCTTAATGCTGCGTTCTCACCAAAAGCGAGGGACGGCGATTCGGCGGCGCGTTTGCATTGTAGTCAATGGAGTTCGCGCGCAACGGAACGAAAGTGCGTGGGGCGGCGCGGAGGACGCGTTTCGCGCGTTGGGACGCGGTGCGCGGCAGCGAAAATCCGCACATTCGTCGAAGTTAAAAAAGTTGAACTTTTTTCGCATTTCGCCTCGCGGTAGCCAATCGGCTTCGAGTACAGGCCACGTCACACACAGCGTCCTCTATATTGTCACCCCGAGCGCAACAACAAGGCCAGCCGTGACAGAATGATGATCAAGAAAGTGCAGGTAAGTCTGTTTACTTGCTTTTGAACTATACCGAGTTAGCAGTAGTGCTTATTATTAACGCCAAAGCTATTTTTAGCTCAAATGTCGGCCGCCCGATTGCCACTAAAAAGCGAAAGTGCTATTACGTACCTCAAAAAGGTGACAATGGTGCCACGGCTGTTTAGTCCCAGGAAAGAAGTGAAAGTAGTTGGCGGTGCTCACTTTTTGTTGACTCGCTAAAGTGCTCCACTTCCTTGTTCACCTAGGGACACGCCTCCTCCGCTCCGGTGAGCACGAAAGTGCGAATGAGCAGCAAGTGTTCCAAAAACACTCTACGCGGTGAAACGCTCGCGAATGAAGCGTTCCAGTTCGCCTTTTCGGATTTGGTGAGAACGTAGCATTGAAATGTGCTTATACACGGAATATCTGAAAATGTATTTTTTTTAAGTTAGGTATTTCCCCCACACATTTTACGACGACTTTCAGAAAGTGGTACAAAAGTCTTCTGAAAACGTTTCAATGTAAAAAATATATGAATGAAAAATGTAAGCTTTATGTGGCTAAAAAGCACAAAAAAAAATTCAAATCATTCCAAAAAAGCTTCTAAAATAAATGACCAAAAATTAAGTAAAAAAACAAAAAAACAAAACAAAACAAAAAAAAACCCCAAGGGAATATATTAAAGTTAACTAACATATTCCCTAGGGATTTAAAAAAATACTTATTTTTTTCCCCACTTAATTTCGGGTGATTTTATCTTTTTTTTTTTTTAACTAATTTTTGGTCATTTACTTTAGAAGCTTTTTTGGAATAACTTGAACTTTTTTTTTTTTTTAAATCCCTAGGGAATATTTTAAAAGTCAAAAATAGTGTCAAACGTCTAAGAAATGCTGAAGCACTCTTAACGTTTAAAATATTCCCTAGGAATTAAAAAACATAAAATAAAAAGTACGTTTTTTTTACACTTAATTTTTGGTGATTTTATAATTTTATTGAAACAATTTTTTGGCCATTTTAAAAGCTTCTTGGAATGACGAACTTTTTTTCTTTTTTTTTTTTAGCCACAAATCTTTTTCATGCATGTTTTTTTTTTTAAAGCCTTTTTTTTTTGACGTGGAAACTTTTTAGATGACTATTTTATACCACTTGAACATCTGTACTTTTTTATACACAGAAATAAAATGTTTACACTTAATTTTGATTTTTATACATTTTTAATCCAATTCTAACAATTTTTACAGTTTTATTACACTGAAAACGTGTTGATCCTCTTCCATCCATCCCGCACGCACAGCAAACGTGTTTGTCATGATCTGATCAAAGTGCACACAGTGACGCCTTCAAAACATCTCCACATCAATTTGGAACGGCAGCAACAAGAAAAGAAGAAGGTCATGTTCCATTTGGCCTTTTTATTCATCAAAACACACAACAGCATCATCTGTCACAGTTTTTCTAGTCAAAGTTGGACCTTTCTAGCGGCGTCTCGCTCGCTCGTTCACCACGCATACAAGCAGGAAGAGGCGGGGCCATCGCTTTAGTTGCAACACAAAAAGCTAAAAAAAAAAAAACCCTGACAAATCAACAATAACAACAATAATTAAAAAAAAACCAACAACAACCAAGCAGCAGTTAGCGAATGGACCTGTTATGCAGTGTGTTAGTAGGCGGCACCCACCAAAACATCAATGATGCCAATCGAGGAAAATAAGTTTTTCGGAACCATTTGAATGCTTCCAAACACGCCAACTTTTAAAAAAATCATTCAACCTTCGCCTCTCTTTAATCGTGTTTATTGGGATGTTAATTCCCACTAACATATCGGGAATGAGTAGCCGATTGCAAAAAAAAAAAAAAAAAACGCACACAAAAAACCCCCACAAAATCAGAAAGGACACCGACTCGAGAAAGCACAGCAGGGGCTAAGCTAAGTCACTAATGAAACAAAAAGACGCGTGGACACAGAGCGACGCCTCAAAACAGGATGTGCCCCTCGGCCACTTCCTGTTCAGTGCAGAGCTACGTTCAAGGATTCCATCACATCATTTCATCAAAAACAAAAAAACAAAAAACAAAAAAACAATATCAGAAGTCAACCGTCAGATTTGGTTGCAATCTCACGATGGATTTACGTCCGGAGTGATGTCATCGATGGCGACCAATCGCTTCAAATTTGTCAACCGTGGTGACATTAAATGGTGACTCATTGAATAATTTTCAGCAATAAAAAGTTCATATTTTGTCTAGAATTAATGTGGTAACTTCATTATTTTTCATGTACATTTTTACTGCTAAAAATTGTTCAACGAGTCAATATCTCTAAACTAAAAGTTATGAGTCAAATCATGAAAAACCATGACGGATGTACTGCAAATTTTCACATATCGCATCAGGTACAATTGTCCATTTGTTGGCAGAAGGACAAAAAAAACAAAACAAAAAAAACTGCACAAGCATCTTTCAAGAATTTTTTTCTTCATGTTCGCTCATTCGATTCAACCGACGGCTGTTTGTGATTAATAGTTTCACCGTTAATGGAGGCTGATTAGCAATTAGCGCTCTGGCATTTTGTTTTTGGAATGATGCAGGAAGATGCAAGTGGACTTGGATAATCTCATTCAAAATAAAAATAAAAAAAAAATAAAAACCTTACGTCTAAGTCAGTCCTGCCGGCGCTGGAATCCATTGGCGCTTTTCGCTTTCATTCTTCGCTTCCACGCGGAGGCCGAGCGGGCCGTGGTTGGGGTGGGGGGTGGGGAGGGGGGTTTGGGCGAGGGAGGGTTGCGATGGGCGGTCACAGGAAGGGCTTGAGACGCATCAGTCCTTTCTGGCCTTCCTGTTCCTGGGAGATCTCCGCAGAACGTCGTCCTCCAACTTCTGACACAAAGCAAAACCAGTCGTGTCAACGTCACCACGGCAACGTCATCTCAAGAAAAAAAAAAACAATTAAACAAGGCTGGCGGATAATTGGACGTGGTCAACATTTGGCTTGGGTGATTGGACCTGGGGATGTCTTTTGGAGAAAAAATATCCATGAATAAATAAATAAATAAATAAATAAATAAATGTATTTTAGGAGTGTGACGGCATATCAATAAATCATGATACTTTGTCTCCTGATAGATTATCGATATGCCTACACCATATTTGTAGTTTATATACAGTCACTAACAGCTCCATTGTTGATGACTTATTAAGCAATGACTTAGCGGGCCACGAGGGGGAGTGCCTCATAAGAGTGGCTTGGAAATGGATGCAAGTCTTCAGGCGGAGAAGACTCATGAGCTTATGATTATCATCATCATTATTATTATATATGATTTATTATTATTATTATTATCTATATTTTTATATATATTATATAAATGTATATATTATATTATGTATTTGTATTTATATTATTTTTATTATATGATGAATTATTACTTTTTTATGAATGTATTTTTATTATTTATTAAAAAGTTATTTATTGATATTTATTTACTTTATTTTATTTATTCATATTATTATTTTATAATTAGTTTTATCGTAGATCATCGTGAATTTATTACCTGAGCAATATATCGATAATTATATATTTATATATATAATTATATATCGGTATTGTCATATCATGATATAATCGTTATCGTGAGCCTTGTATCGCATATTGTATCATGAGGTAGCCAGAGGTTCCCACCCCTAAAATATCTATCCATGTGACATATAAACATCAAATATTAATGTCATCTAATATGGAAGAGAATTATGGCCAGTGAAGAGAGAAAAAAAAAAGTTTGGCATGATTCTCACTTTATTGCCAGAATTATGATTCTAAAGTGAGAATTCTGACTTTTTTTCTCAGAATTTTGACTTTAGCATGAGAATTCTGAAAAAAAGTCATAATTCTCACTTTAAAGTCAGAATGTAGTGACTTTGTTCAGAATTCTGACTTCAAGTGAAAATTCTGACAATAAAATCACTAAATGCTCAGAATGTTGAATGTTGTTAAAGTGAGAATTCCACCTTTAATCTCAGAATTCAGACTTGAAAATGAGAATTCTGCAAATAAAGTGAGAATCCTGTCAAGTCGAGATTATGGTCAACAAAACAGGGAATTCATTTATTTTAATCTCCTTTTTTTTTTGCTGGTTAGCAAGACGTGAGAATAAGGAGAAAGTCTTTTTTTTTTTTTTTTTTTTTTTTTTAAAGTTGTGGTTCACCTCCTCAGCTGACGCCTCCTTCTCCTCGTCCTCCTTGTCGCCGTCCATGTCGTCTTTGTCGCTGGGACTTTCATCATTGGCGGCCTCGTCCTCCTCCACTTGGTCGTCATTGACGTCGTCATGGTGCTCGCCGTCTGCACAGACACGCGATCGTGAGCCTCATCATCAGCTGACGCCGGCACAAAAAGAGGAATGCAAGAGTCTTCCTGGGGGCTCTCAACATACCTGGGCTGCTCTTTTCCTCCTCTTCCACCTCTTTCACGTCAGGCTGAGCCTCGTCTGTTTTCTTGTAGTCCGCCGCCACCGGCGGGGTCTCGCTCTTCTTCTGCAAGCAAACAAGCATCATCATCATCATTTGGCTCTCACATCAATTCCCACACACGGCGCAAACATGAGACGTTTTCATAAAGGCATGACATCTCCCTTCTTGAGAAAACAAGTCAAATACTTGAAATCGTGCTTGGTGTTTATTTCGTATCGTGACCTAAAATTAAAAAAAAATAAAAAAATTACAAAAATAAAAACAGGTATTTGCAAATGTCTTATTTTGATTAAACACAGAAGATAATTAGTCTTCTGTCATGAAGGACTGCAGAAATCAGTCACTTACGGTTAATATACTGAAAAAAGCATTTTGACAATGTGAAATGAAATAAAATGGCTACAAACGATAACTCAATTATTGCTTTCAGCATTCCCACGTGTTAGAAATAATGTATTCTTATTATAGCATTTATTCTCCTCACTTTTTTGCCATCATAGCTCCCGCATCTAAATGAATGGAGGGTACTTGCATGCTTAGGTACGGAAGCGTATTGCATTCACTTGAAAAAAAAAAAAAAAAAAAAAAAAAAAAAAAATCTGTTTTTCTGACTAATGTTTTTGGGAGCTTTGTTTTATTGAGTATTTTTTATTTATTTATTTATTTTTTTCTGAATATTTTTTTCCCGTCATTAAAAAAAATATTCCAAAAAACAGAATTATTCAGAAAAACAGAAAAAAAATATTACTCCGAAAAACGGGGGGGAAAAAATTATTCCGAAAAAAAGGGGGAAAAACATTATTCCAAAAAACAGAAAAAAAAAATATTCCAAACAACAACAAAAAATTACTCCGAAAAACAGAAGGCGGTGCTCCGTTTTTCGGAGTAATTTTTTTTGGACCTCTGAACTCCAAAGTGACTTGTTTCAGACCACTGACCTGTATTTATGACTGGATAGCTGAAAGCCCATACACGCCAGTGCAAGCCTCTGAAGTCACAGGGCGGCCATCTTAGTGACCACCCCAGCACAAACACCCCACCCCGCCTCTGGCCTTATACTAACTGCCAACGAGCTGCATATGTCTCATCTGTACGTATACCGTATAGTTTATACAGCAGTCTGCTTGCGACATGGGCGTAATAAGATTGCCGCCCTGTGACTTCAACGGCTTGCACTGGCGTGTATGGGCTATCGGCTATCCAGTCATATATACAGGACTGCACCAAGTCATTTGGAGTACAGAGGTCCAAAAAAAATTACTCTGAAAAACAGAAGTTGGTGCTCTGTTTTTTGGAATATTTTTTTTGTTTGGTTTTTTTGAAAAAAAAATTCTCCCTGTTTTTCGTAAAAAAACATTTTTTATGACAGAAAAAAATATTCAGTAAAACAGAAAAAAAAAATATTCAGATAAAGAAAAAATATTACTCAAAAAACCAAAGCTCCCCAAAAAAATTAGTCAGAAAAACAGGAATTTTTAATTTTTTTTCCCCAAGTGAATGCATTACGCTTCCGTACTTAGGTGGCGCTTCTGAGTGTTTTTGTAATACTACTACTATTACTAGTTAATTACTTTGTAATTTTCACATCATTTAGCCTTCAATTTTATTCATAAGCATTCAGCTTTCAGCGTTTCCACACAATTTCTCTAGAAATTGCACTTAGTCTAGTTAAAGTAGTTGATTAATTTGATAATCAATTACTTGCCAAGTAATTACTTTAAGCTCTAGTTACCACCAGTTGCATGCCTAGAAAAACATGGCTTAATGTGGTATATTTTTAAAAAGACTGCCAAAGAGAAATAGTTACATTGTACCCAAAAATGTACATATTTTTGAAAACAGGTTGACAAATTCAGTTGTATATGACCTACAACAGTTGTACAACTTTAAAAGAGGTGATATTTTATTTTATTTTTTTGGAAAAGGAAAGCACTTATTTGAGAAAAGACATTTTCTAACACAAACAAGGTCAAATTCCCCCCCCAAAAAAGTAGTCGAGTCGTCGGCCCACATATGGAACAAAAACGTTTTTTGCTTTTTTTTTTAATTTCCATCAAGTAAGTGCGCGTGTTGCTGTGCACGTACGTCCGTACCTTCCCGGTGCAGCAGAAGACAAGGATGAGGACGAGCGGCAAGGCCACGGTCAGCACGTAGACCACCCAAAGCCACGGACGCTCCTCCGCCGCGCTCATCATCTGAGCCGCCAGGCCCGGCTGTCACAAAAAACATTTGCACAAAATTCATCACGTCGCGTCGAACCACATTCAAGTCCCAAGAAGCTTTTACACCTTTTCCCACAACAACATTTTCAGATCAAGTCTTCATTTGGTATTGTAAAAGATGCGACGCAGGACAACTACTCAAATTTTGCCTTTAATGCTGCTCAAACATGAAAGATTGCAACCTGTGTTAAATTTGACAAAAATGATCAATTTTAATTTAGTTTTAGTTTGATGAAAATTAAAGTTTTAGTCATCATTTAGTCATCTAATTGTATTTTTGTTTTAGTCCAATTTTAGTCAAAAAGAAAGATCAATTTTAGTTGACTAAATTAACAGTTTAGTTGATAATTTCGTTCAGCATACATTTCAACTTTTATACAGAAAATTATAACATACCGACTGTATTTGTAACTGTTAACATGCAAGACACATTTAATACAATGGTGTCTTATTGATTCAATCAAACATGTTGAACTGACAATAACTTTTCACCTAAATAAAAAAAGGTGCATAATTACTAGAGATGAATCTTAGAGCTGCACAATGAATGTAAACATGTTTGAACATGAAATCAAGTGCAGTGAACACGGAACAGTTTGTGAGTGCTTCTTTTCTCCAACCCAGGGTTCTTGCAGGAATCCCTCAGTGAAATTTTAGACTTTTTTTTTTTTTTTTTAGACCATTCTGATTTTTTTTTTTTTAGACCAACTTCACGACCGACCGAAGACCCACGCGGGCAAGGGGAGAACATGCAAACTCTACCCAGGAAGGCCGGAGCCTGAACTCGAACCCGAGTCCTCAGAACTGGGAGGCGGACGTGCTAACCTGTCAACCACTGTGCCGCCCAAGCATACAACATATACAATGAAATAAACAATATTGACAATGACCAACCTGAGATGAACTTCAGTTCCCAAAACAATGTACACAACAATCACATACATACATACAACCTATTTTAAACAGCTTTAATAAGTTTTTTTTTATTTTTTTATTTTTTTAAACTTCCTTACGCTAAATGTTTTAAAGTTTGCTGAATAATGTTTTAATATTGTCATTGTATGTTCTTTCTAGTAAATTTTGTACCCTATTTTTATTTACTCTTCTTCCTCTCAATGTTAACTACTGTTTGTTGATGCTTATGTGTTGCCTTTCTCCTTGCGTAAAGCACATTGAGTTGCCTTGTGTATGAAATGTGCTAAACAAATAAACTTGCCTTTCCTTGCCTATACAACCATATTCGCGCCCAAAGTCCCCAACTTTATCTTTTTTGCAAACTTTGCAACGAGCCGAGTGCCTATCGCCGGCTACCTCATCCAACCAGCTGGAAAAGTCGGGAATTTCGAGCCAGTTCTTGTTGAACTGGCATTTACCCATTTTCTTACAAATTGACTGATCACACTTTCCGTTCTGACTAGCTAAAAATAATTGTCCACACTCTCCGTTCAGACAAGCTAACTGCAATATCTTGGCGGAAAGTCCGGAACGTAAACTGTACAGTACCCGGTAGTGCACAGAGTACCGAGCCCCCTAATTAACAATGCTACATTCACACAAATAGCTAAGGGGCTTTGTAAGTCTGTAGATCACTCTTGGATTAGCGATTGTTACTTTCAACGAGTTTCTTGCCTGGTTAAATAAAGGAAATGGAAAAAAAAAAAGTTTCGATTAGCGTTAATCGCTAGCGTTTCATTGCCGGAGCTGTACAATGTTCACACCCCTGGACGCGGCCGCACCATTGACATTCGCACACCGGAGATAGGGGCTTGCTTTGCTTCTACTTACATTATGGCAAAAGTCCTCTCAGAAAAAGAAAACGTTTCAGCAGCGCAATTAACTGGCCACCACTGTGCTAATATGCTTTGGCTAATATCAATAGTGATGTCTTCTGTTGTTTTGGTACACAGTTCAACAAATGTAACAAAAACGTGAATACATACCAACCCAGGTCTGCCAAGTTCGTCATTCACCACCCTGTCTGTTTGTTTTTGTCCCGGTAGTGTTAGCTTAACATGTTGAGCTCGGGATGTCCGCAGACAGCAACAACGATAATTCCTCCCCCTCCTGTTGTCGTATCTCGCGGAAAACCAACCGCGCGCGTCACATCTCACTTGCATCGCCCCACGCACCTTCGCTCCCGCCTGCCTGAACTACATTGCATTGCAGCTTTCAGCATTCCCATGCAATTTCTCCAGAAATTGCACTTCGTCAAGTTATGTATAGTAGGGGTGTGAATTGCCTAGTACCTGACGATTCGATTCGTATCACGATTCACAGGTCACGATTCGATTCGATACCGATTAATCCCGATACGAATGGTCACGATTCGATACCGATTAATCCCGATACGAATTTATAAGTCGATTGTTGCGATTTTTTTCCATTCAAATTTAGAAAATACTATCAGTAAATTTGTACATGTACACTGTAAGATTTGTATGAATATATTTATCTAAAACTTGAGGCTTATAACCGTGAGCCACTGTACACAAACAGTTTGCAATCTGTTTCACATTTGAACAGCATTAAAATAAAAATATTAAGGCTTAATGTGCCGTTCATATAACATTCTTCCATGCTCAAGGTGTGAATCCTAAAAAAAAAAAAAAAAAATCGATTTTTTTTTAATTGAATCGATTCGAGAATCGCGCGATGTGGTATCGCGATATATCGCCGAATCGATTTTTTTTAACACCCCTAATGTATAGTGTTGAATTTTCACTTAAATACATTATCGTACAATTCTTAGTGTACATGTACAAGTTTACTGATTCATATTTTCTAAAATTGAGTTAAAAAAATAAAATAAATCCCAATAATCGACTTACAGATTTGTATGGGGATTAATCGGTATCAAATCAAATCGTGATCTGGATCTAATCGGCAGATACGATACAATTCACACCCCTACCATTTACAAAAGTTTTTTTTATTTTTTTTTAAAGTCTTTAAAAAAATGTTTAAAAATTCATTTGATGAAGGACAACAAGTGTCAACGATCCCCCCATAAAGTTGGAAAATTGCATTTCTCAGTGATTAACGTCATTATTTTTAATGTACAATGAATACCTTTAAAGTCGTTTTTTAACTTGCTTTCGACTGATGATGCCTACATCACCTGTGCTGAGGAAGTAGGTAACGGAAAATCATGGCTGACCTGTTTTCTGGGTTTGGTTAACAAACTGAGCTATGATTGGCCGTTACACCTACTTCCTCAGCACAGGTGATTACATCATCAGTCGACAGCAAGTAGAAAAATTACTTTTTTAAGGTATTACTTGTACATGAAAAATAATGAAGTTACCACATTAATTATGGACAAAAATATGAACTTTTTTACTCCTGAAAAATGGCTCAATGAGTCAAGTATCCCTTTGAAGTCACCAACTATTTTCAAACAAGTCGCATCAACCGCCAACATTATCTAGGAAGCTAAAAAGTAATTCCGCCAAAACATCTGGAATTTTCTAACTTGCCGCACATCTTCTCGATGAAAAATGGGTGATCGGTTACCTCGGCGGCGCCCTCGGCGGCCTTCTTGAGGCCCCAGCCGTCGGCGGCCCAGCGCTCAGCCACGTTGCGGTCGTCCGTCACCAGGAAGTTGTCGAAGAAGATGTCCGACGTCATGGACCACAGCTCCAGGCCCACGGCGCTGAACGTGCTCATGCGGAACGGGTGCAGATCCTCGAAGAAGTCCGGGTTGGCGATCCTGCGCGCCTTCCACACGCCCTGCCACAACCGTTCAAACTCAACTTCAACAGGAGTTCCGGGAATGGCGTCAAAGCACTACTTTTGTCACCTGGTAGTTGGGGTTGTCAATCATGGGCGCCTTCCACTTGCCCTTGTAGTCAGGGTTGTCGACGATGGGGCGCTTCCAGGGCCCACAGCCGGGCGCCGTCTCGCAGGCCGGGTTGGGGATCTGAGGCGCCTCCCACTCGCCGTCCATGTCCTCATCCCTGACCGTCACACGCACGCATATAAGTACGGGTCACACGCGGTGACGATACGGCACCGGCAACAACGCACCAGTCCTCGGGCTTGATGGCGTCGGGGTCACCGATGTATTCTGGCTCGTCGTCCAGCCAGCCGTCGGGTTTGACCGCGGCCTCGTCGGGAATCTGGGCGGGGGCGTCCTCGTCCCTGCGCACGTGCAACAAAATGGTTGCCCGTTCAGCTGGCGTTATCAATCAATATACAGCAACACGTATGGCGGAAACACAGGGAGAAAACCCCAAGCCATTTTCAACTGCAATTGCACTGTTGCACCACAATGACAAGGTGGCGCTGTATTGCAAACGGTTGCAAGTGGACTCAACAGCAAAGAAGTGAGAAGGAAGGATTCCCTTTCCCACTGCAAATCATATTGGGGATTTTTTAACGGTAAAAAAAAAACAAAAAAAACATGCACATCTGACAAAGAACATACCAATCAGAGACAAGATGAGTGACGGGCGAGTAGGGCCCCACCGATTAATTGGCCGCCGATTATAATCAGTCGATGATTGGCCTTCAAACATCGGCCAAAAACAATCAGCCAATGGGGTTAAATGGTCACTTATTTTCCCCTTAAAACATTATGGAAGAAAACCGAAGTTTCTGACGCTGTGAAAGTACGCTGAATGCACCATTTTGCTTGCGTAGCATTAGCAACTAGCAGGTGTGTAGCGCATGTTATTCTGTTGTCCCTAAGCTCCCTTTAATGACACCTCAGTTGGAGTTAACTGTAAAACTAAATACACAGTGTTAATACATCCACTGTATATTTAAATAAAAAATAAGCTTCGTTGATAAAACATTGCTAGCCTAGCACTAAGAGGAAGTTACGAAATGCTAACAGGAAGTTAGCATCGACTTCGGGAGTGTTTTTCCTTCAAATAACATATCCACATACAAAACTTGTAGGAACACATACCCACAAGATGAGATAACACTATGCAAAGGCACAAATTCTTCCCAATGTGTGGAAAAACAAGTTATTTTAATAGAATTCAATTGCAACTTTCTTCTGTATCTACTTTTAAGTGTGTACGCCATGGATGCACGGCACCACACTGCCTCCAAGAGGCAAAAACGCACAGGAACAGTCGGTATTCTGTTTTTTTTTTCCAGTTGCTATTATTTTAGTTTATTCGATTCCTATTGTTTTTATTTTGTCATTCTTATTCGATTCTTATTGTTTTTATGTTGTCATTGTCCTTTCAAGTTATATTATAGTTGATATTTCATTGATGAAAACAATTTCTTTTTTCAAAATAAAAGGATGCAAACATCCAAGCATTTTGTTGTCAACACATTTCCACATGGCATATAGAATATATAAAGTCAAGGTTAATGCTTTACAGCAGTTTTAAGCAAGAGTGGTTTAATATTGACACATAAATCTATACAATGACCTTGTATTCTTCATGAATTTTTTTATATAGACTTGTCATTCAAAACATTCATCTTAATAGTGAATGTTTGTGCGTAGCCTAAGTGGCACCCAATGAAAAAAATGTATTCATTATATATATATATATATATATATTCAGCAGATTAATCAGTATTTTTTCTTCCAATAATCGGTATCAGCCTCAAAAAATGATCTTAATTGATTGTGCTTTGGTGAAGTAAGGCTAGCATTCGTCTTTTTATAAATCAAAACGATTTCATTTCTGAATTTCGGGAGGGTGCTGTGCCTTTTTTTTTGGTTTGTTTGTTTGTTTTGGACTGACCAGTCCTCGGGTTTGGCGGCATCCGGGTCCTGGATCTTGGGCCTCTCGTCCCAGTCTTCGGGTTTGCGGTCATCGGGGTCCTCGATCTCGGCGGGGGGGTTGACCGGGGGGGTCATGTCCGTCAGCAGGCTGCCGCTGTTCACCACCGTTTGGTCCACCAGCATCTCAAATGTGTTGTCGGGGTTCAACACTGTGGGGGGCGCTCATGAGTCAGTCACGTGGGCCACATTGGCGTGCGTTCGTGCACGGGCGGGTATCTGACCGAGCGTGTACAGGTGCGTCTTCTTGTCGGTGTAGTATGTGCGCAGGTCGGCGTCGGGCTTCTTGGCGTGTTTCTCCTCGTACTGGCCCGTCTTGGCATTCTTGTGTCGGAAGATGAAGTGCAGCTTGTAGTCCTCGCCGCATTTGTCTGGTCCGAACATGATGGTGTACGCCGTCTTGTCCACAAACTGGGCCTGCGCACGCATACATTTCAAAATAAACAACACGCAAGTCACAAATTTTGTCGCCATCTGCCTCGACACCAAGGTGATTTTAGAAAAAAACTAAAATTCAAAAAACAATTTCGCTAACTAAATAAAATAAAAATGAAAATACTTTTTAAAAATGAAAACTAAAACTATATTTAATATTTGCAAACCTAATTAAAACTAAAATTGTAGCAAAAATGTCGTTTTTTTTCGTCTTTGCTAATTAATTTAATGCATGAGCCTTTAGGGATGATTTTAAACGTGATTTTTAGATTTATTTTTTATATTATTATTATTTTTTTATTTTAACCAGAATATGGACATTTGAAAGTGTGTCACACAGAAGTGGTATCATCTTGCAGCAGCCAATAGAAAAGCACCAAATGATGACATGGTGTTTTTTTTTTTTAAATATTGTGCACAAGTAATACACATTTAAAACAAAAAAAAATAAAACTAATACTGAAACCAACTAAAACTAAAATAAAAGTAAGCATTACTAATGCAAACTAACAAAACCACCCTGAAAATGAATTAAAACTAAAAAAAAAAAAAACAACAAAAACAAAAAAAACAAAACCCCAAAACAAAAGAAAAACTAACTGATGATAGCAAAAAATGTCCTTTGTTTTCATCTTTGGTAATGAATTGAATGCATGAGCCTTTGGGGACGATTTGAAATGTGATTTGAAGTCTATTTATTTTTGATAGGAAGTGGAATAAGGACGTTTGAAAGTGTGTCACACAGAAGTGACGTTACCTCGCAGCAGCCAATAGAAACGCACCTTCAGATGACATGTCACCCGTGGTGGTTTTTGAATATTGCGCACAAGTCATACACATTTAACCTCCAACACCCCCCCCCCCCCCCAAAGAAGAAAGAATACTGAAACTAAAACTAAGCATTTATCAAATAATTAAAATTAATAAAAACTAACAAAACCACGGTGTAAACCAATTTAAAAAAAAAAAAAAACTCAAAACAAATATTCAAAAAAATTCCAAAACTATAATAACCCGTGACATGAATCCAACGGCTATAATGTTCCAACAACAATGTTAATGTGACCGCTAACTAATGCTGGCTAACTTACTAGCTAGCTCATAGCATGGCACTATAGTAGCCACTGTAATTGTGTATCAAGTTGTTTTTCATCAATAAGATGACAGAAAATTTGATGTGAAATAATTTTAGATCTGAAAAGGCTCAACATCATCTGCTGACAAAAAAATATACAGGAGGAAAGATGATTAGTCCTGACTAAAATATTGACAGTTTTTGTTGACTAAAACTAGACAAATAGAATTAGTTTTTCTTGGAGTAAAATGCTCGATTTATAGTTGACTAAAAATGGACTAAATAAAAACGGGATGAGGTTGACTAACTGTGATTAAAAACTAACAGGCGTGATTGAAATTGGACTCAAACTGAGACTAAAATTGAAAACTGAACACGAGTAATGATGTGTGATGTTTATTAATGTAGTCCGTTGAAGACTGACCAGGTCCAGTTCCGGCGTCTGAGTCAGCAACTTGACGTAAGCGCCGCCGCAGTCGATTCCGGCCTGGAAGTTCACCTCGTACCTGAAAACGCGCGAGCACGGTGACGACGCATGGCACTCTCACGCGTGCGTGTATGTGCACGTGGTACGGAATCTTACTGAAGGATGAGCGGCATGGTGTCAAAGGTGAAGGGTCGCAGCAGCAGGGCAGAGATGGCGTGATGTTTGGCCCGCGACTTGAGGACCAAACCTTTGTCGCCGGGCAGCTTGCTGTCCTTCATCTCCTCCACCGACCACTTGCCTGCATGCAATCGTCATCATCATCATCATCATCATCATCATCATATGCGTGCGGTAGTGCTAATTTTATCCATCATTTTGGAATTTATCCTCAGTTTTAGTCCAGTTTTCAATCACGCCTGTTAGTTTTTAAATCACAGTTAGTCAAACTCATTCCATTTTTTGAGTCCATTTTTTAGTCTACTATAAATCGAGCATTTTTAGTCTATTTCAGTCCAAGGAAAAATAATTTTATTAGTCTAGTTTTAGTCAATAAAAATTACATTTTAGTCAATTGTATACATTTTTTGTCAACAGAATATGTTGAACATTTCGGCTCTAAAAACTATTTAATTTATTTATTCATCATTTATTTTGATGAAAAGCAACTTGACACACAATGATGGCAGTATATCAAGTGGTTACTATGGCTCCATGCTACGAGCTAGTAAAATAGCCAGCATTAGTTATAGGGATGTAACGATAACTGCAATATTGTGATATTAAAACTGCCACAATATCGTTGTCGTGTCACAATATTAAAAGCAGCACATCTTGGGGGTGTCAGGTTGATTTCCATTTGTGCAGTTCTAGCACCCTCTGGTGGCTAGTTTTTTAGTGCCGTTTAATATTGTCCATTCTGGTACGAGCTTTTTTTTTTGTTTTGTTTTGGGGGGTTTTGTGTGACCCTTTTGTAATATAGCCAACCTCCCCACAATATTGTGATTATCATATCGTGATAATATCGTATCATGCTGTTTGGATACCGTTACATCCCTAATTAGTTAGCAGTCGGATTAACATTGTTGGAACGTTATAGCAGTTGAATTAATGCTATAATTTACTTCACATGACATTGTCACAGTGACAGATTAGCAGAGACCAGAATTTACAAAATTGTATCATTTTCGTCCCGTTTTTGTTAAACTAAAACGTCCATCGATTTGAGTCCAGTTTTTATGAAGTACATTTTCATCTCGTCTTCATTAGTTGACGAAAATGCATACTGATTTAGTCCCACTTATAGTTTTATTAGTTTTAGTCATTAGTTTAGGGAGGTTTAGTCTCGTTTACTTTTAGTCAGGTGAAAAATGTGCGTCAGCAGAATTGTTTTGGTATAGTTATCGTCGACGACAACACTAGCGTGCGGCACACCCACCATCGTACTTGGCGATGTCCTCGTCCGTGTCGTCCTTCTTGGCACTGGACAACACCCAGCTGAAAGATGATTGACAGGCCATCAGAGACAGACAGGGCCAAAAAAAAATGCACTCACTTTTTTTTTTGTAAATGGTAAATGGCAGGTCATTTCGATGGCCCTTTTCCACCTTACAAAGCCCTCAAAGCGTTTTGCATTCGACGAATTTCACCTACTGATGACATCAACAGCATCAGGAATACTGATCTGAATATATGATTGGATAGCCAATAGGCCAAGACATTTGAGGTCACGAGGCCGCCGTATTGCTCCTCTCAAGAAACGCTTCTCACCATACAATCTGATACATTTACAGGATCCAAACTGGACAACATTTGAAACACTACTTAGTAGAAACAGCATCATTTATGCTGTTTAAATTTTATTAAACATAAACAGGACTTCAGATATTTTACAACTTGCCTTAAATACATGTAGAAATGATATGTTTCATGATGTTTAAAGGAGGAAACTTGTATATTGTTTTAAAGAATTCTAACTGTAAGTCACCAAAAGATGCCTCTGCCAAATCTAATACAGGGCTCTAAACTGAGCAATACAACAAAAAGGGGGTGTTCAAAGCAGCACATACACTTGTTAAGTTTTTGTTTTTTTAACTTGTTAAAAATTAGTGACAACCCCGCTAAAAAAAAGCGCCCCCTGGTCTTATACTAACTGCCAACTGCCTACGAGCTGTATGTATCTCATCTGTATGTATTGCGTATAGTTGATACTAGGGGTGTTAAAAAAAATCGATTCGGCGATATATCGCGATACTACATCGCGCGATTCTCGAATCGATTCAATAATCGGCAGAATCGATTTTTATTTTTATTTTTTTTTTATTTTTTTTAGGATTCACACCTTGAGCATGGAAGAATGTTATATGAACGGAACATTAAGCCTTAATATTTTATTTTAATGCTGTTCAAACATGAAACAGATTACAACCTCTATAAGACTGAAATTTCAGATAAATAAATAATACATTTTCATATAAATCTTACACTCTACAAGCTTACTGATTAGTATTTTCTAAATTTGAATGGAAAAAATCGCAACAATCGACTTGTAAATTCGTATCGGGATTAATCGGTATCGAATCAAATCGTGACCTGTGAATCGTGATACGAATCGAATCGTCAGGTACCAGGCAATTCACACCCCTAGTTGATACAGTAGTCTGCTGGCGAGGTGGGAGTAACAAGATGGACGCCCAAATAATTGATTGATCAGGAGCAACTGGGGGTTAAATATCTTGCTCAAGGATACTTCCACTCTCGATCCCACAAAAATATTTAAAATATTTTGTTGCACTCACTCACCTGTCCAGCGTTCCTCGATCAAACGATTCGGCAAAGTAGTGTTCTCCCATCGGCTCCGGCGCCTTGTAGGTCACCTGCGACGTTGTCGCCACATGGTTACTGACGCTCACCATACATCAACAACAAGCAAAGCGACCAATCGCCATTGGGCTTACTTTTGGAACGGCGGGCGTTTTGGGAGGTGGCGGGGCGTCGTGGTGGTCGTCGTCCAACTCGTCGTGGGCTCCCATCAGGTCCAGGTCCAGGTCCATGTCGTCGTCATCGTCCACATCCACGTCTTCATCCAGGACGTCCTCGTCCGGGTGGTGAGCCCCGCACGTCGGCAGCAGGCTCAGGCAGAAGATGCCCGTTGCCAAGACAACGCACAACGTCAACACCGTCCGATCCATCGCCTGCAAAGCACATGGCAAAGCAACGGGGGCGGGTGCTTCATGTTACTGTGGCGACGGATGGTCGCCATGGTAACAGACAGCCACGCACACGTACACACTAGGGGTGTGCTCAAAAAGTCGATACGGCAATATATCGTTGCGGGCCTCATCACAATACACGTATCAATACGCAGGCGTCAGAATCGATATTGCTCGTTAACTTTAAATCAATTAATGCAAAAATAGCTCACCGGTGATTGGACACTGTGTCTTGCTAAGAAAAATGAAAGCAGAGGAAGAATGTCAACATTTATTTATTGATAAACTTAACATGGGACGTGTCTCAGTGTACCAATTTTCCTATATTTTGTTTAAAAAAAAAAAATAAAAAATAAAATGTTTCTTATTTGGGATACATATGTATCGCGATACGTATCGTATCGTGGCCCCTGTATCGTGATACATATCGTATCGTGAGGTTGGCGGCAATACCCAGCCCTAATACACACACACAACCCTAAAGGGGTGGGGGGTGGGCTTGTGGTCACATCAGGATAGTTAAATTATCAGCAGCAATATTCAACATCGGCCTTTTTGAAAAGTCCCGTTTCAAGCTTTTAACTAAATTTACATTTGCAGCTCACGTTATAAGAGATACTGCTGAGCCTGGAAGATAGGTACAATTTTTAAAATTGCAAATATTTTGAAATTTTTATTTAACTTTTTAAGATTCTGGGAGGTCCCTGAACTTTTTGTTAGAATTTTACAACAAAGATGTATGTTAACTTAAAAAATAAAAATAAAAAATCTGATATAACTAATAAGGCTGCATAATATTGGAAAAACATGCGATATAGTTTCTGAATTTAGCAATATCGATATTATTGCGATATTTAACACGTACCCAAAGAAATGCCATTTTATTTAAAAAAAAATAATTTAAAATAAAAATTATAATTTTTCATGCAGCAAAATAAGCAAACTCAGTGCAGTCTTAGTTAATTATTTGTAATTATATTTCAATAATGTTCAACTATTAGAAGACGGTGCACATTTTAGCTAGCATCTGACTGGTCAAATTCAGATAAAAAGCATAAAATTCCATATATAACTGATTGCATGTCTTTGCAATATGCATATTGCATGGGCCAATATCATTATATCGATATTTTTTCGATATATTGTGCAGCCCTGATTCGCTAATGTTAAAAGTTGTTCAATAAATACCTTAAAAAAAAAAAAAGTTGTAATTTGTATTTCCTTTTTTAATTTTCACGCCAATATTTCCCCTTTTAGTGAAAATGAATATTGATTATAGGGCTTCCTTGACTATAACTTGGTTTGTATTTTTTTTTTTTTTAAGCATTGGCGGTCTGAGACGCAGACGCTAATCAGGCTAATGGGATTAGCCAGATTGAGGAACGTGACCGTTAGCATAGTAGCCATCTGGCACACAAGCGCTCATTTCATTATGCCCGTGTTTGTTTTATGAAAATGTAGGCGTGGTCAGTAAAACGATGCCTTGGGGAACATCTCCGATTGGCCCTCATTTAATAAAAGGAAAGTCGCGGTTGGTTTGCTCAAGTTTTGTTTCTCTCTCCAAATCGAGTAGCACTAATCTGTCAGCTGTGATTACAGATAGACCAAAGTGTTTATTTACAGGGCTGATACAAATACCGATTATTAATTTTGCTAAAGAGTAGCAAGAACGTTTTTGGGATCTTTGAGATGTTCTGCAGAAGTTGAGAGCAGGACAAAAATGTAAATGTCAGGAAAGTCAGCACATTTTGATTGATTTTTCATACGCATGCATCACCTCGGGTTGGGGAAGGTTGCCCCCACCCACATGGCCACTATGTAGGCATGTCGCCAAGTTAGGCTACAGTGGATTGGCCTATCGCGTCTTCACATCCTGGTTGCCTGCCGACAATCAAACGCTTATCAACAGGCTTAAGCTAATGTAAACATTGGCAACTACAGGCAAGTAGCTCACTTAATGTTGACGACACTAACATGTCAACAGCTAACTCGCCAAATAACTTGACGTTTTGAGAGGAAACCAAGTTTCAAGAAATAAAGCTTGCTAAATAAAATTAATGGTCGGCCATTTTCATTATCAACATTAATATGACTATTCAAGACACTGTCGTCATCGTTGTGCGGGAAGCAAAAAGAAAAAAAAAAAGTGGTAAAAGTTTTGCTTTTCCTTCTTCCCGCACTTGTGTGCAAGTTTCCTGGCATCGACGTGCAGACTGACCAGGTTGAACCAGATTCGCCGGGCAGACTGGATCCAAAGACGTGGACCAGCCTCTGGTTGCCTCGCAACCAGCTCCCAGATTCTAATCGTTAACGGTAACCAATCATGACCCAAAGATAAGAACAGGAAAAAAGAAAAAAAAACATTATGGTGAGTAACTGATTTTAGAAATCAAATATTTGGAATGTGTGGAGATTGTAGATGTCCAAATTGTTTGTGAATCATCTTGAATCAGATTGTCGTCAGTTGAATCAAAATAAAAACAAATGTCAGTTTGTACTCTGGAAAACAGGGATCAACATTTTTTCCCCACCCCATTTTCTAAAACGTGCTTGGGACAAAAAAATAAAAAATAAAAATAAAAAAAACAAAAAAAACAAAAAATGTACAAATGTAGAAAATAACGTGAAATAATGCCCTGTTTGGGAATAGCGGGGTGAAAAACTTTTTGAAAAAAAAATCTGACTCACAATTATTTACATTTTTAGTGGTAGCCCTCCTTTCAATATCTTTCTTGCATTTTTTTTTTAAAATCTTTTATTTTCTTTGTACATGCGATTTTGCCACTATAGGGAAGCAAAAAATATTGATTGATTGATTACTTTTAAATGCGGGTGTATAGTAATAGAAACTAATTTAAATTGCATTTTTTTTTCACTTATTTCCAAAAATAGTTTGAAGTTGTCCCTCTCAAAAAGTAACAAATTGGTTTGATGATGATGACTTTTTTTTTTTGATTGATTTGTGCTTTGGAACGCTACCATAGCAACTCACCTGGCTCTCCCTGTTTTCCCTATTTCGCTGTGAACGGCTCTGATTGGTCAACTGCCGTACGCAGTCTCGTCGAGAGGACACTTCTCACGAGAATTTAGCTGTTAACATCAACAAAGTCTTGTCAACTAGTCTCTATTTTTTTGTTTAAATAATAACTTTATAGTCGCTACGAGTTGACTTGCACTCGCCGTGACGCCGATCAACCGCAACTCGAAGACTCAATTCGTCATTTGTGAGACCTGTGTGTTGAAGAAAACCCTCAAACCATCACTTAAGATTTCAAAGTCATCAATCCATTATCTAGTAAATGGAACGTATTAGTAGGCGGGTAATGCCAAGAAAAAACATTTTGATTACAAAACAAGTATCTATAGCCGCCCCAGAACTCACTAACACGGTTCGCTCTCCTCTTAAACTAACCTAACCTAACCTAACCTAATCTAATCTAACCTCATTTGGCACTCATGAAACAGTCTTTTACAACCACCAATGTTGACTTGGTGACTCGAGCGAACCTCAACAAGTTTTAAACCTAACCGCTTAGCTAGCTAGCTAGCTAGCTAGCTAGCTAGCTACATAGCTATCTAGATAGCTGCATGATCGGCTAACATTAGCAGGCCAGCCCAGCTAACCTCAAAAACGCCCACACCGCTACTTTCTTCCACCAGTACGGAAGCAAAGGCACATTTAGGACACACAAGCAGTGTACAGACAGCAACGCTTAAAATTAGAAATAAAAAAAAATATGACCATGTAACGAGAAAGTTTTTCATTTATTCGTCAAGTGAACTCACCTCAGCCGCCTGCTCAGAAACTGGCGTCCAAAAATCACGTGTGAATATTGGACAGCGACAAGGACCGCCCACGCCTGCTGCTGATTGGTCAAGCAGAGGGATACCCTGACGGTTGCTGTCAACTGGCATCGGCCGATTGGTCGCTCGGGGAGCTGCAACTCGTGGACGGCGATAATTGGTCGAGCTGGCAACCGATGCCGAGACCTGATTGGTCCTTGCGGCGGCTTGTTGTCGGATGGGTTCTAGTTCGTCCCTCTCTACCGCCAGGTGGCGGTGCTAAAAAAAAACAGCAAGGAATTCCCCCACGCGGCAGCGTCACAGAGAAAGAATAAAGGAAAACGCTTGTCCATGCTTCCGGTTGACGTATTCCCCATACATAATGAAAAAGGATCATGACTTGTTTAACTGTCGTTTGTTATGAAGCATATATATATTTTTAAAGGTTATTTATTTTTACGAATAAGTGTCACGGCTTTGTTATCCCATAATTCAGGGGTGGCGAGATCCGGTCCTCGAGGGCCGCAGTCCTGCAGGTTTTGGATGTTTCCCTTCTTCAACACAGCTGATTCATGATCAGCTCATCAGCAAGCTCTGCAGAAACCTGATAACGAGCCTGTTAATTGGAATCAGCTGCACTTCGAGTAGGGAAATCTATAAAACCTGCAGGACTCCGGCCCTCGAGGACCGCAGTTTGCCACCCCTGCTATAATTGGAGCTATTTTTTATACATCTTTTTGTCTGCTTTTTTTTTTTAGTCATTTAAATTTCCTTTATTGTCATTGATACATTTGTATTTTAATATTAGGAATCAAATGATTAATATTGCATAATCCATGTATACGGAAATTTGCATATCTAAATCCCACAAAAAGGAAAAGAAAAGTGGACTATTTTAGGAGTTATAAGTGGAGGGAGTTGGAAGTAATCTTGGCGATTCATGAAAATTATTACAAAATAAAATAAATATTAAAAAATAAAATAAAAAAATAAAATAAAATATATAAAAGTATAAAAATAAAATATAAATATATCTAAAATAAATATAATATATAATAAAATAAATCTAACATAAACTAAAAAAATATATAATAAAAAAAAAAATCCAGTTTTGGATAAAAGTAGGCTACCTGAAATCGACATGAGTGACAATTTTATTGTTGATGATTCTTTTAATAATTTATTCTTGTCATCAGATACTGAGGAAACGAGATATGACATAAAAGTAGAAAAGTGTCAAGTAGAGAAAAGCATTGTTGGAGTCATTTTACACTTGTGGAGTACAAACAAAGTCGTGTACAACAAAGTGTTCATTCCGAGCGGCGTCAACATGGCCGTCCCTCCACCTGTGTCATGTGATCTTCTCTCCTGTCACCTTGTGGCAGGATGTCACCTCCCCCCGTTTAAGGTCGCTGTCGGCTACATGTGGCGTCCGGGTCCTGAGAAGAAGACCTCCTCCAAAGCGGCGGCGCTTCTGTCATCATCATCATCATCATCATCATCATCAGACGTTCCCCGTCGTCACATCGTTCAACATGACCGCGTCCTGTCACGTGACCCCGCGTCATGCCCGCGGGGGCAAGATGCAACCAGAGGGTGGCGCTGTGGCACCGTGTTGGCAGTAGGGGTGGCTTGACTGAGCAGGAAGGAGGACCCCGCCTCCCCTAAGACCCTCGCTTGCTTGCTCGCTCGTCACTCCACTTTCTTGATGAAAATCTGATCAAAGATGACAGAAATGCATCATCGTCATCATCGTCGTCATCGTCATCATCGTCGTCATCATCATCATCACCTTCATCATCATCATCGTCGTCACGCGATTGCGGAAGTTAATGTGGCAAAAATTTGACAAATCAACTCACAAAATTCCCCGAAACATCATCAGAATTTTGACAAATTGATCTTTTAAATTCTCGGAATGAAAATGTCAATTCCAGCTATATAGCAAATATTTTAAATGAATTTATTTAACATGTTAAATTCCATTTTTTCTTTTTTAAATTCCAGGCCTTTAAAAGAGATTTGAATTTTTACAGTATGAACATATTTAATTTGACAAGTTCAATTCCACATACAGATGATGGCATTCAATTCCTCAAATAATTAACACATAATGCAACCGTGGGAAAGTAATGTTATTTTAATACCTTGTATATATTCAAACAAAATTAATAGAAATATTAAAATAATAATAATAATAATACAAAATTATATATTATTATTTTGTTAAATAAATAAATATATATATATATATATATATATATATATTAGTGCTGTCAAAGTTAAAGCGTTAACTAATTAATTAATCACAAAAAATTATTGCCTTAATCACGTATTAACGCAGATTAATCACACTATTAATTTTGACTGCAAGTAATCCTTTAGCTTGATAGCTGATGGCTACGTTAAAGGTAGCACAGGTTGTGTTTGAATAAACATAATATGCATTAAAGTGAAGCATTTAATAAATGTTTGCATGTGACATTCAGAATATTTGTTCATGTCAAACGATTGGGGTCATTTTTTCCACTTTAAAATGTGCAAGTAATTAACTGATTAGAAAAAGAGGAGGATGACACCTCCTCTTAACATTAAATGCCGAAAAAATTAACACATAAGAGGTGCTTTTGAAATTTGGCGGGCATAAAATGTTGATAAAAAGCCTTTTTAAATAAGCGATTAATCATGATTAATCAAAATTTTACGATGTGATTAATCTGATTAAAAAATGTAATCGTTTGATATGGAAGCCCAAAAGTGTCAAAATTCAATAAATAAAAAGGCCTTTTTGAAATAACTATCCTTTTGATAAATAACAGACAATTATGTAATCTGGACATTAAATTTTAAAATGAGGTGTTATTATTATTATGAAAAGTGTTATGCTATTCTTTAATATGTAACAAATATTTTATTTTGATTAAATATTTTATAATGATTATTTTAACGTCATACTTTTTAAAAATAATGACATTTCATTTATTTTCAAGGTTTTATAAGATAAGAAAACGTTGTTTTACAAAGTCCGTTTTTATTTTCCACAATGGTCTTCTTTTACATAATGGCGTTTTACAGCCGAATGACTTGGCCTGTCAATCAAAGTCAGTGGGTGAGACCACCTGTGTGAGCCGAGATCGCCGTGATGCCTACCCCGTAGCCTGACGCAGAAGTTTAACACGGCCTTTAGGTTATGATCCGATCTAAACGATTTGATACTTCTTGGAGTACTTCTGAAAGTGACTTATCTCCCGTATTCATGCTTTAGCAAGCCTGTGACTGCCGCGGCTCCTCATCAGGCGCTAAACTCTCCATGCGTGAATCAATACTGCAAGTGCTGCTGCTTAGCATCACACTTTTCATAATAATACTAGCACCTCATTTTAAAATTTAATGGCAATATTACATAATTGTCTGTTATTTATTCAACGGATAGTTATTTCAAAATGACCTTTTTATTTATTGAATTTTAACACTTTTGGGCTTCCATAGTTTGACAGCTCTAATATATATATATATATATATATATATATATATATATATATATATATATATATATATATATATATATATATATATATATATATATATATATAAAAATCTGTGGCTTGGCGTCATTTGCATGGTGAGCGCCGCCCACCTCACTGAGGATGATCCAAACAGGAGAGTCGCTGACGACGCTGAGGCGGATGGCCTCCAAAGGTCCGAAGGTGGGATCCACTTCCCCTTCCGCGACGCCTTTCTGGAACTTTCCTGAGAGAAGACCACATGGTGAATGGGATTTCGGCGCGACGTTTGCTACGTTTGGTGTGTACACGTGGAAGCTGAGCGAGCGAGCGAGGACTCACAGATGCCGATTATGAATTGATGAACATTCCATTTTGATAAGGGATCTTCTTTTTTTTCCTTCTTCCAATTGTTTAAAATCAATGTTCCTCCTCTTTGAATTTCTCATTTGGAGTTCCTGTAGGTACTGTAAAATGGCCACAAGAGGGCAGCCGACACTCAAGAGCCGTCAAGGAGCAGGCTTGCGAGGCTTTACTGTGCTTGTGTGTACTTCACTTCATAAAAACTGGACTAAAAACGATGGACGTTGCAGTTCATCACCAAAAACGAGGCGAAAATGAAATGATAGTGTACAGTCTTGTCTCTGCTAATCTGTCACGTCTGTGACACAGCACAGACAGGAGTTGGATTCACGGTGAAAGGTAAAAAAAAAAAAAAAAAAAAAAAAAAAGGAAATCATAGTCATAACGTAACATGAATCCAACGGCTATAACGTTCCAACAATAATGTTAATACAACTGCTAACTAATGCTAACTTACTAGCTCATAGCATTTAGCTTCTTGTTGATATACTGTCATTGTGTTTTTCAAGTTGTTTTTCATAAAAAAGATGAGAGGAAATCTGATGTGAAATAGTTTTAGATTAGAAAAGGTTCAATATAATCTGCTGAGAAAAAAAAAAATCTATAGAAGGGGTAAGATGGTTGTCCTGACTAAAATTCGACTAAAATGTTGAGTTTTTGTTGACTAAAACTAGACTGATAAAATGACGTTCTCTTGGACTAAAATAAAGACTAAAATGCTCGATTTATAGTTGACTAACAATAGACTAAATAAAAACGAGATGAGGTTAACTGATTAAAAAATAAGCGTGACTGAAATTGGACTAAAACTGAGACTACATTTAATAATGGCAGACAAAATTAACTTTGAAAATGGATGCAATTAGTTTCCTGTTAACAGTAAGTCCCCATAATCTTAAAGCAATGTAGTTTGAATACTTCTAATTACTTTTGGATTACCCCTAAAACCAATATGTTCAAAAATTAAAAAGAATAAATAAATAAATAAATAAATCCGATCTATATATTTTGACATATTTGTTTGGTCTTTTCCGTCTTATGGATGTTTCATGCTTATGTGTGATTTGTAGGGATGTAACGATAACGGCAATATCGTGATATTGCGATATTAAAAGTGCCACAATATATCGTTGTTGTCATGTCACGATATCAAAAGCAGCATTGATTTCCATTTGTGCAGTTCTAGCACCCTCTGGTGGCTAGTTTTTTAGTGCAGTTTAATTTTCATGAGGCATGTTTTGGCCTTTCTACGTTCTTAAAATCCCCGCTAATGGTCAGATGAAGGGAACGTTAATATGCTTGTGAAACGAGTCAAAACGTGGAGGAAAAATTGTGCGCGCGCATTAGCAATTAAGTGTCTCAATATTAAATATTAGTCGAGATTGTAAGTTGTTTAAGTGTATTGCTGCTATGTTCAAAAGTTCAATATTGTGTGTGTTTTTTTACAATATTGTGACATTTTTTTAATTTTTTTTATTGCCAACCTCCCCACAATATCGTGATAATGATCGTGTCGTCACCTTCATATGGTGATAATATCGTATCGTGATGTTTGGATATCATTATGTGTCTAGTGATTAGTGCACAACCATTGGGAGGTTTGTTTTGTTTGTTAATTTTTCCTTTTGGAAAATCATTGTGACAAATTTCAACCTACACTTAACAGCATGTAGAGGACCCGAAAAGAAAAAAAGGGCTGACGGAATGAAGCCGTATCTTATTAATTCTTGTCCCCATAATACACTAGGATGCAGATTATCAAACAATTCAATTCATTAATTCTTTGACTGCCAAAGACGTTTCATGATGATTAGTAAAATTCCAATGAGTGGAATGTGATCTTTCATTGAGTAGCCACATTGTATATGTAGTAAAGGCAAACAATATTCTTTTTGCCTTGAAAGATGAGTTAAAATGCTCAAAAGCGGCTGGCATTGTGGATTTTTTTGTTTTGTTTTTATAACGCCTGGCAGTCAAAGAGTTAAGAGTTGTTATTACAACTGGCGCCAAAGCAAGTGAAAGTGAACTCGCAGGAGCGATAAAAGTTGTGTCCTACTCTATCAGAGTCAGGAAGCGAAGGTTGGGGTCAGCATTCATCGTAATCCACGCGCTTCCCTGCCGTCAGGTGGTTTTCCCGCTCAGGAAGCATGTGAGCACTCATGAGACCATCTTGAGGGCTTTTATTGCTTCTGACACGCACACACGCAATCATGTGATTCAATCCGAGACCAACAGACAGACCGTTGATGGTTTTCGGTGGCTTTTGATGCTTTTTGGTGGTTTGGGAGTCAATCGTGTGTTTGGCCTGGAAGATCCCGCAAGGATCACTTTTCAGTCCATGAAACGTAATTGATGATGATGTCATATGTTGGTCAACGACAACCGCGGTCGTCAACAACAACAGTTCAGTTGCGTTCAACTTTTTCAGTTATTATTATTATTATTATTATTATTATTTTAGATAGTATGGACAGTTTTCCATAAAATATCGACTTGAAATCTGGGAGGAATGATTTGGGAGTGAGCAGGGCTTTTCCTGTGTCCAAATTCAGAGGCGGCCACCTCCAGCCTGACAAACTGATTATCCCTCCATGTGGCTCTCACTCCAGCTGTGTTGATTTGAGCTAGACAGGAATGCATTTTAATTGTGTAATATAATTAATTAATAATTAATAATATACTATTAAAAATAATAATGATCATAATAATAATTAATACATTAAAAAATAATCATTAATTTAATTGCAGTTGCAGGGTTGCGCCACTATGGGGGCGCTATACCAAGAGCAGCGCACTGGAAAGGCCTAAAGCAACACCCGAACAAGAAACAACTTTCTTTTTTTTTTTTACTTTGAAACTTTTAATGTACCGAAGTAGAAACCGATCACGGAGCAACCGTTGCTCACGCCCATTTCCTGGTTGTGATCGCCATAAAAGTCATAAAAACACAGTAAATACAATAAAACATAATCGTGTTTTACAACAACGCTGAACTCTATTTACAATTTCATATGCACTAGTGGGTGAATTTTTAACGATTGTAGTACAAATAAATGGTAACTTGGTATTCATATAATTTCTAATTTCTTGGTATTCATATAATTTCTAATTTCTAGTCCCTGATGCGGCCATCATGGTATCGGTCACCGCTGCGAGTACCGATAGCTTAAAGCAGTGTTTCTCAATTCCGGTCCTCAGGCCCCCTTAGCCAGCCTGTTTTCCATGTCTCCCAATTCCCATTTCAGCTGATTCCAATGACAGCTAATCAGCCAGCTCTGGAGAAGCCTGATAACGATCCTCACCTGCGTTGCAATTGGGAGACATGGAAAACAGGCTGGCTAGGAGGGCCTGAGGACCGGAATTGAGAAACATTGCCTTAAAGGGATACTTGACTCATTGAGCCATTTTCAGCAGTAATAAGTTCATATTTTGCCTATAATTAATGTGGTAACTTCATTATTTTATATGTACAATTAATACCTTTAAAAAGTAATTTTTCAACTTGCTGTCGACTGATGATGATGTCATCACCTGTACTGAGGAAGTAGGGAACGACCAATCATGGCTCGGTTTACTGACCAAACCCAAATATCAGGTGAGCCATGATTGGCCGTTACCTACTTCCTCAGCACAGGTGATGACGTCATCATCAGTCGACAGCAAGTAGAAAAAATACTTTTTAAAGGTAGTAATTGTACATGAAAAATAATGAAGTTGTCAAATTAATTCTGGACAAAATATGAACTTTTCACTGCTAAAAATTGCTCAATGAGTCGAGTGTCCATTTAAAATAAGATCATATAAGGTATTGGCACCGATATCTAGTATTGGTAGTCACCCATTCTAGTCAATTTGAGCCAGTAAAACCCCTGAGATTGTGAAAGGAGGATGAGGAGGAGGAGCCGTTCGTGGACTGACCAATTTGGATGAATCCGTCGTCCGTGCGATGGTATTTTGCGCTTTTGTCCTTCCCGTCCGTCGACGGAACGTCTTTGTCCGCCTGGATGTTCTAGAAATAAAGAGCAAAACGTGCGGCACGTCACACTTTTAGATTGTTTGAATTTTTTTCGGGATCGAGATCAGTTGAAGATGTGGCTCACATCGAAGGGGAGAACCTCCACGGACGTGTTGAGTAGTTTGTCTCCCGGATGCTCCACGTTACCGCTTCGGAAGAAATACCTGATAAAAAAAAAAAAAAAAAAAAAGTGGCAATTTGGACAACTAATTAGAAATTTACATTTACTTATAACCTTTTGACTAAAATTAATTCAAGGTTTTAGTCATCTGATTGTATTTTAGTTTGAATCCAGTTTTAGTTGACGGGAAAAAAAAGCAATTTTAGTCGACTAAATTAACAGTTTAGTCGATATTTTCCTTCAGCATACAGTTCAACTTTTAGACAGAAAATTACAACACACCAATTTGTAACTGTAGATTAACACGCAAGACATATTTAATACAAAGAATGTCTTTATTAAATGTTTAATAAAAAGTGCGAAAGTGTGAGATTAATCTTACAGCTGCACCTTCTGATTGGATTGCGTGAATTTTCGTCACTGTGTCGTTTCCATTTTCGTTTTGGCCACTGACGAAATTGTCAATTTTAGCCATCGTTATCGTCCCAATGAATGGCTTCTATTTTACTTTTTATTTAATTTTTACGTCTGAAAAAATCTTTTTGTGCCGAAAATTTTTCTAATTTTGTCACCGAAAATTTTTTGGCATGATTTTCGTCAGGAAACTTTTTTTTCCAGACGAAAATGAAATGAAAACTAAAATAGAAGCCATTCATTGAGACTATAACTATTCAGGGTGGGTAGATCTAATAATCATTTTATAGATATAATAATCGTCATGATCTACTCCAGCCTGACTCGCTCATGCTAATTAGCGCGCTACTAAAACTTAATTTTCATAAATTTAGTCGACTAAAATTGCTCTTTTTTTCCATCAACTAAAATCGGATTAAAACTAAAACACAACCAGATGACTAAATTATGACTAAAACTTAAATTTTCATCAATTTAGTCGACTAAAATTGCTATTTTTTCGTCGATTAAAATTGGATTAAAACTAAAACACAATCAGATGACGAAATTATGACTAAAACTGAAATGTCCGTCAATTTAGTCAACTAAAATTGCTATTTTTTTCTGTCGATTAAAATTGGAATAAAACTAAAATAATATCAGATGACTAAATTATGACTAAAACTTAAATCTAGGTCAATGTAGTCGATTAAAATTGCTCTTTTTTTTAAGTCGGTTAAAATTGGATTCGAACTATAATACAATCAGATGACTAAATTATGACTAAAACTTACATTTCCGTCAATTTAGTCGACTAAAATAGCTTTCTTTTTGTTGATTAAAATTGGATTCAAACTGAAACACAATCAGATGACTAAACCTTAAATTTCCATCAATTTAGTCAACTAAAATTGCAGTTTATTTTCATCAACTAAAATTGGATTAAAACTAAAATACAATCAGATGACGAAAATTAAAATTTCCGTCAAAAGACTATAATTAAAACTAAATTAGAATTTGTTGTCAAATGAAGACTGCCTGAAACCGCGTCCGAGCGCACCTGTCGACGCGCACTGGTGTGAAGAAGCGAATGCGTATGAAGTCGCCGGCCACAGGTGTGAAGGCCCAGAAGAAGTCCTCGCCCAGGTAGGCCTTCTCCAAGGTGAAGTGCTGATACGTCTTCAGGCTGGTGGTGACCTCGGCCGGCGGGTTGGCGTGACCCTTGCGGACGCTCTGCTTGCCAAAGTCTTTGTCCTGAAAGGCGGAACGCAGTTGACCTCTGACCTTTCGGCGCGACGACGGCGACCTTCATCATCACCTTGAGTTTTTGGATCTTGCCGGCCAGCGAGGAGTGCGTGCCCACGTGCTGGAAGAGCGACGGCTTGAAGCGAATCCTCAGGTTGGCTTTTTGACGGTCGCAGTGTTTCTAAGGACAACAAATCGAGCGTCGTTGTCGTGTTACGGGGAAGGAGGAGAGTCACTTTGCAAAATGGCGACCACTGTTTAGGTAAACATCAAGACAATTGTGCTGTTTTTGGGCCCGTTTTGCTCTACCTACCAAGGTTATTTGAGTTAACTCAAACTAACAAAAAAAAAAAAAAATTAAATTAAAAAAAACAATTTCATTGACAAAATAAAATAAAAACGAAAATGCTTTTTAAAAAACATTTTATGTTTACAAAACTAAACTAACTATAATGATAGCCAAAATGTCGTTTGTTTTAGTCTTTGGCTATTAACTCATTTGCTCCCAAAAACGTATAAAAACGTTCTATTTTAAATATTGCCATGGTCCCAAAAACGTATTTATATGTTTTTTTGTTTTTTGTTTGTGTTTTTTTTTTATGTTAGCGCATACGGCAGGCTTTGATGCAGACCTGAAGACGCCGCTGAAAGCAATGGTATTTATTACAAAAAAAAAAAACGGGCAGCAGGTGACAGCAGAGTATAAGAAATCAGCCAGGGCCATGTTGCAACAAGCGCTTTTCCCAGTGTTTTGAACAAGTTAGAACCTAGCTAACTTAATGCTAATTGCTGGAAAACGTAAACAGATACAAATATATTTCTTTTTCCTGATGAAAGAAGAGACTCTAATCTTTCTTTTGGTAGGTTCCATGTTTTTATAGCAATAGAATACAATATTCTGTGGGCTTTGCAAAATCAGTCAAAGTCCAGTAAAACAGCCGGGAGCGAAGAGGGTTGCTTCAATCAAAATGGCTGGGAGCAAATGAGTTAATTTAATACATGAGCGTTTGGGGATGATTTTAAATGTGATTTTTAAGTCAATTTATTTTGATATGAACCGGAATAAGGACGTTCGAAAGTTTGTCACACAGAAGTGATGTCATCTAGCAGCATCCACTAGAAAAGCACCTTCACATGACATCTCTCCCATTGTGTGTTTTTTTTAAAAATATTACTCACAATATACATAAAAAAATAAATAAATAAAAATAAAACTAATACTGGGCGACATTCTTGACAGTTGGTTAGCACAAGTGGTTAGCACGTCCTCCTCCCAGTTCTGAGGACTCCGGTTCGAATCCAGGCTCCGGCCTTCCTGCCCGCGTGGGTCTTCTCCGGGTACTCCGGTCTCCTCCCACATTCCAAAGACATGCATGGCAGGTTAATTGGGTGCTCCGAATTGTCCCTAGGTGTGAGTGTGGATGGTTGTTTGTCTCTGTGTGCCCTGCGATTGGCTGGCAACCAGTCCAGGGTGTCCCCTGCCTACTGCCCAGAGCCAGCTGAGATAGGCGCCGGCACCCCCCGCGACCCTTGTGAGGAATAAGCGGTCAAGAAAATGGATGGATAAAACTAATACTGAAACTAACAAAAACTACGCTACAACTAAGTATTTATTAAATAACTAAAACGAATAATAACTAACAGAACCACCCTGAAAACTAATTACATTTAAAAAACAAAATTCAATACAAAATCAAAACTAACTCAAACGAAAAATTCCAAAACTATAATAATAACCCTGCTACCTACACGACGTTGGTGAGAGAGAATTTTACTATCTCGCTTTTGTCAAACTTTTGAACAGGTGTGTCTGTCGAATGGCGTCACAGGAAGTCCATATTTGGGCATAGGGGGGTGGGCCCGGACGTATGGCATCATAGGAAATGAGCCTGTAGTTGGGTAAAAGGGGAGGGGCCGGAAGTATGGCGTCAGGAAACGCGCCCATATTTGGGTAAAAAAGTCGGGGCCGAAAGTATGCAGTCATAGGAAATGCACCCGTATTTGGGTAAAAGGGGGCATGTCCAGAAGTGAGGGGTGGGGCTTAGACTGCAAGTGAAGGGGTGGGACAGGAAGTGATGTCACACCTGTCAAAAAAAAAAAAAAGTATTGACGAAAGCAGGATCGTTAAAATTCTCTTTTGGAGGCGTGGTTAAGAGATTTGTCCCGGTAATCGGGTGTGAAAATGTGACCACAATCAAAGCGGAAAGGCGGGAAAAAGTGTGCGAGGTGACGGCGAGGAGGCTTCGCAAGTGTCAGGGTCGGGGGACTGACCGCGTCCTTCTCCGGGTTGCAGACTTTCACCCACATGATGTGATCCAGCAGCCAGTCGATGGGTTTGTCCTTGTAGAACATCAACATGAACTCCACGATCAGCGACAAGTCGGACGACTTGAACATCTTACCTGCGTGCAGGGGAACACGCACAAACTCACTCGCACACGTTTGCGATTCGTCGACACAAAAGTGGACATATGGAGCCTACACGTGTGTGTGATTCTGAAATGTGTATTGTATGCTATGCTTGCTATGCTATGTATGCTATGCTATGCTATTGCGATAAATCGTGATACTTTTGTCTCCCAATGGATTATCGATACATCTACGCAAGTATGGCCATATTTGTAGTTCATATACAGCCACTAGAACGGCTCCATGACTTATTCAGCAATAACTGGGCAGGCCAATAGGGGGAGCGTCTCATAAAATCTTCAGGCGAAGAAGAAGACTCAGCAGCTTGCTTTGTTTATCTAACTCCTTTTTGCATATGTTTCGATGAAAAATGTGGATTATATCTTCAATTTTAACGTTTTAAAACTAGTGGTGGGAACCTCACGATATGCGATACGATAAAGATTATCTCACGATATGAAGATACCGCAATTATCAATATTGCGCAGGTAATAAACCCACAATGAAACTAATCATAAAATAATAGGAATAATAAGAATATAAATACAGTGATACCTCGGCTGACGTACGCTTTAGCTCACGAACTTTTCGCCTCACGAACATTAAATTCGCGAGAATTTAGTCTCTACTGACGAACTACTTTTCGGCGGACGAACCAAACCACGCGGTCGAACAGCACCACGGTGGCGGCCACGAGAAGCTGACGCACGCTCACGGCGTCCCAGTTCGTCACCCCCTTTCTTTGAGTGCGGACGCGGTTTGTGTTTGATAGACATTTTGAGTGTACTTTTGCTATTATGGGACCGAAAAAGACCCCACTACAGGCTAGTGTTAAGCCTAATGCTTACCAGCGAGGGACGGCGATTCGGCGGCGCGTTTGCATTGTAGTCAATGGAGTTCGCGCCACTAAAAAAAAGCGAAAGTGCCATCACGTACCTCAAAAAAGGAGAAAATCGTGCCACGGCTGTTTAATCCCAGGAAAGAGGTGAAAGTAGTTGCCGGTGCTCACTTTTTGTTGACTCGCTAAAGTGCTCCACTTCCTTGTTCACCAAGGGACACGCCTCCTCCGCTCCGGTGAGCACGAAAGTGCGAATGAGCGACAACCGTTCCATAAACACTCGCGAATGAAGTAAGTCTACCATTGCTACTATCCTTAAGAACTACCATCACCAAGTAAAATAAAACGACTTTATTATACAGTACAATTTATTTCTTTAATTACAATACAATAGCACATTTATTATACATAAAATAAGGTATATTTTTGTGTAGTTTTAAGGCTTATTTAGTAGAAAATTATGTTTTATAGGGACCTGGGAACGGATTATTCTCATTTTAATGGTTTCTTATGGGAAATAAATGTTTGGAAGAAGAACTTTTCGGCTTACACACACTCTCTGGGAACCAATTAAGTTCGTGAGCCGAGGTATCACTGTAAATAAAAATAAAATAATAATAAATAAATATTAATAATCCAAAAGTAAATAATAAATAATAATAAAATAATTAATAATCCAAATATAAATAAATATAAATACATAATATATGTAAATATAGAATATATATATAGAATATATATATATATATATATATAAAATAAAATAATAATAATAATAATAATAATAATAATAATAATAGTAATAATAAAAATTTTAAATAAATATTAACTACTAACGTATTGACAATCTATTGGGAGACCAAGTATCACAATTTATCGCGATAGCGATATATCGTCCTCCTATTTAAAACAGATTTTATGTCATGACTTTCTGAAGCACACAATTTCGGATTTCATTTGGGTATCATATTTAAGTAATTTAATTATTTACTTTTGCAATGTTCCACTAAAAATTTGTTATTTTATAAAATGAAACAACTGACTTTGTGACATGTTGCATGACAATAGTGTTTAAGAAAGTGGTCTCTATTAACAAGACATTTGTATTTGTTTAACAAAAATAAATAAACTAAAGTACTCAGTGTGAAGAAGACAGCAGTTTGAATATTGTGTATCGGTGACGGTACAAAAAAAAAATTTCATTGAGAAAAGAAACATTTTATGTCTGGAGTAATTTTGTCGTAGATAATCGTGGATTTATGACCTGACCAGTATATCGAACATCGCGGTATCGTCATATAGTAGGGATGTAACGATAACGGCAATATTGTGATATGAAAACTGCCACAATATATCTGCTGGGTTGATTTCCCTTTTGTGCAGTTGTAGCAGTTTTTTGCAGCTAGTTTTTTAGTGCAGGTTAATTTTCATAAGGCATGTTTTGGCCCTTCTATGTTTCAAATCCACGGTAATGATCAGTTGAAGGGGAACGGAATATGCTTGTGAACAGAGTCAATATGTGGAGGAACTCAATGTGGGCTTGTTTTAGCAAGTAAGTGCCTCAATATACATTAGGGGTGTGAATTGCCTAGTACCTGACGATTCGATTCGTATCACGATTCACAGGTCACGATTCGATTCGATACCGATTAATCCCGATACGAATTTATAAGTCGATTGTTGCGATTTTTTTCATTCAAATTTAGAAAATACTAATCAGTAAGCTTGTAGAGTGTAAGATTTATATGAAAATGTATTATTTATTTATCTGAAATTTCAGTCTTATAGAGGTTGTAATCTGTTTCATGTTTGAACAGCATTAAAATAAAATATTAAGGCTTAATGTTCCGTTCATATAACATCCTTCCATGCTCAAGGTGTGAATCCTAAAAAAAAAAATAAAATAAAAAAATAAATAAATAAAAATCGATTCTGCTGATTATTGAATCGATTCGAGAATCGCGCGATGTAGTATCGCGATATATCGCCGAATCGATTTTTTTAACACCCCTAATATACATATATTTATATCTTTTTTATATCTATTTATTTATATTTTCCGTCTCACCGATGAATCCGAGCTGCGAGAATTCCAGGATCATCCATTCGTCGGATGGCTGCTGCAGCGCAAAGTTCTTCATGGTGCTCAAGTAGGCGGGCCTCGCCACGATGTCGTCTTCCAGCTGGTGCACACGCAGGTCAGCATGCGTGCGTGCGTGCGTGCGTTTGGCGTGTGAATGCATGTGTGCGTGTACCTGCACGTAGTACGTCCCTTTGGAGCGCGCGTACATCATGAGGAAGCAGTAGTCCAGATTCTGTTTGGTGCGCCATCTGAGACGCAAAACAAACAAACAAGAGACGAGCTGGACGTCGCCATGACGACGGGCCAATCCGCGTGCAAAAAAGCGTCTTTGGTGAGTGCGAGATGATCACGTGACCTTTTCAAACAAGTGTCGTGACTGTGTCATGTGATGACGTCACGTGACACGGGCGCATCTTTCAAATGACTTCTTCACCTCTTTTTGCCGACTTCCTTTGCTTTCCTTTAATCTTTGCTTGCTTCCGTCTTTTTACTTTCCTCATTTGCTCTTGTCGTTTTCCTTCATCCCATTCGTCCTTTTTTCCTTCCTTCTCTTTCTTGCCCTGTTTCATTTCCTGACTTCACTTGCTTCTCTCTTTCCTTCTTTCTTTCCTTCCTGCCTTCTTCTAATTTCCTGGTTCCCTCTCTTTCCTTCCTTCGCTTTTTTCTTCCTTCCCTTCTCTTTCCTTCCTTCCATCTTTCTTTCCCTGCTTCATTTCCTGACTTCACTTGCTTCCCTCTTTCGTTCTTTCTTTCCTTCCTCCCTTCTTTCTTTTCCTGGTTCCCTTTCCTTCCTTCCTTCCTTTGCTTCTTTCTTCCATCCTTTCTCTTTCCTTCCTTCCTTCACTTCTTTCTTCCTTTCCCTCCCTTACTTCCTTCTTCCCATCCCTCCTTCTTTCTTGCCCTGCTTCCTTTCCTGTCTTCACTTACGTCCCTCATTCCTTCTTTCTTTCCTTCTTGCCTTCTTCATTTCCTGGTTCCCTCTTTTTCCTTCCTTCTTTCCTTCATTCCTTCTTTCCTTCTTTTCATGGTTGCTAGATCACGCTGTTGTTTTATTTCCCAGTTTGTTTGCGTCCAAAGTTCAAATGGTCTCAAATTCCGATGACAAAAAAGATTCCGATTGCATTCCAAATTGGATTCCAATTGGATTCTCTGGTGAATTGAAGTGGATCAGAAGTGGTTTCAAGAGGTACGCAAGCGGACGAACGGAGCAAGCGCAGATTCGGCAGCAGCCTGGCGTGGAAGTTTTGGTGTTTGTTTTTTTTGCCGCAGCTCACCTGACTCTCTCCTTGGGGTCGCCAAAAGATTCGCGCAGGTGCGAGAAGTCCGGGTAGAAGTGGACCGACGGCGACACCACCTCCAACAGGCCCGATTGGATCTCTGACGGGAAACTGACAAGCGCACAAAAGACCTCGTCAGCGGGTTTTGTTTTTTTCTGGACCATGACCAAGACCACAAGCTGGATGGGCGTGGCCTAATCATGGACGAGTGCAAAACAAAGCAGGAAAGGAAGGACACACACATTCTGTCTAATGTATAGAAAGAGTCACACACGCACGCACACACAGTGGAGATGAACGAACAAATAGGAAGTGCAGGAGTGTGTTGCCACGGTAACAACATCCCATCATGCAGACTACTCACAGGAGCTTCAGGTTGTCGGCCACGCTCACCGCGTACTGATGGTCCGCCTGCGCGCACACATTTCATTGACCAATCACCACAATGTATTGCAACACGCACACACACACAAACCCTTTCACGCACGCACACACTGGTGAGTCAAAAGTCGTTAAAAGATTTCATAACGAGCGAGAGCATGTGTTGTCGATTAAGTGGTGACAGCGGCGCTAAGCTCCACCCCCCGCCGGGCCATCCAGACCGGCAAAACAAGCGGCCGGCGGTGACTCAGCTGCGTGACCTTTGCGTGACCTCGAAACCTGGACGGCGCCCAAGTCACGCGAGTGCCTGCTTCCTGATTGGATGAGGCGGAGGTGGAAATGATGATGTCATCAACTTGTTTTGGAGGACAGAGTGTGTGTGCGTGTATGGCAGACTAAAAAGGAGTTGACGCTTTTACTAGCTCAAGGAAGGAAAAAAAAAAAGGCAAAAAGGGTCACATGATGACATCATGTGACAAATGTCGAGCCTGGAGACGCGTCACTTGACAAGTTGTTGAGCAACATGACTTCATGCCCACTTCTTTCCTTTTTTTTGGTTCCTCTGTCTTCTCCACTTCTTTGCTTCCTTCCCACCTTTTCCTGCTTAATTCTTTTTTTCAAACTTTCCTTCCTTCCTTCCCTTTATTCTCATTCTACTTCCTTGCTTCCATCTTTCTCTGCTTCATTCCTTCCAAGTTTTCATCTGTGCCTCCTTCTACTTGCTTCCTTCCTTGCCTTTTCTCTATTTTCTTGCTTCCCTTTTCTTTGCTTCCTTAAAAGTTTCCTTCCGTATTTCCTTACCGTTTCTTTGCTTCCTTCCTTCCTTCCTTCCTTCCTTCCTTCCAAGTTTCCTTCTGGATTTCCTTCCCTTTATTTCCTTTTCTACATCCATCCTTCCTTCCTTCCTTCCTTCCTTCCTTTTTCTTTGCTTGCTTCCTTCCTTCTTTTCAAAAAATCTTTTCTTCTTCTAAGCATAAGCACATCGACTAAAGGTAAACATAAATGCTATGCGTGTGTCGGTTGATGAGGCCGATTGTTGCCCTTTCCAAAGTATGCATGCAAGCACACACGCACTCGCACACGCACACGCACGGCGGCCGACCTCGGCGATGAGGACGACAATGACGCAGTCGTCCTTCTCGGCGGCGCTGAGTTGTGACATCAGCGAGTTGAGCGTGTCCGTCAAGTACGAGTGCACCTCCCGCTTCACGCTGGGAACGCCCATCACGATGGAAACTGCGCACACACACGCACGCGCACACACACACCAAGGTGACTTTATGACTTTGAAAGTGTAATAATAATGCATCAGCATGGAAACACGCGCGATACTCCACAAATCGCTACGCGCACATTTCTCCATCATTCCTCCACTGGAAAACTCCTGCTTGTGATTTGGGAGTCGGGAACAACCACTGATCTGTATATATGACTGGATAGCATTTAAGACACTACTAACTACTAGCATCATTTATGTTGTTTTAAATATATTAAACATAAACAAGAGGACTTCAGACATATATATATTTTTTAATTAAAGAATTATAACTGCAATTCAACAAAAGATGCCTCTGCCACACCTAATATTGGGGTCTAAAGAACAGCGATAAAAGAAAAAGTGGGTCTTCAAAGCAGCACATTCTGTACATAGAGATATTGCTTATAGTCTGCTCACGCTGTGGGAGGAGCAAGATGGCTGCTCTGTGGCTTCAACGGCTTGCACGGGCGCGTATGAGCTATCAGCTATCCAGTCACATATTCAGATCAGTGGGAACGACTCATTCATCATTCCCCGCTCCTCAATCACAAGATACACATTTTTATACAGATGACTATATTGTTGACTGGTGAAACACTGAATTGAATACTTGACAAATGTTTTCAGGTGTTTTTTGTTTTGTTTTTTTGATATATTGGACATCAACCACCTCTCGGCGCCTGACATAAGCTGAACGCAAGAAGGAACAAGATAAGCAAAAACCCAAAACTGCTGGAAACATTTTCAGAATTTTTTTCTCATTTAATGTTTGACTGCCAAAAACGTTTAACGACGTTTGCTAAAATCCTAATGAATGCCGCCATAAACATTAAATGACGGCAACTACGTTTTTCTGAAATCAACGGGCAGTGCAATGTCTTGTGGAGTGCTGCCTGGTCAATGGGGTTGTGAAATCAAGAAGAGCCGCTAACTATGGCCAACAGATGGCAGCATTGCATCTCTTTTCAATGGGCTCTAGGTGGATGAAATGACGAACGACGAAACATGACGAATCTGATGAAATGGAACGTTTTCAAGGATGACGTGAATGATCAAAGAGTTTGTTACATTAAATCTAATTCACAGAGCGTCAATAAACAAAAAATATTTGTGTCAAAGTCACTGTTGTGCACAAAATGTATTTTTTTCACAAAAAGCTGGTTTTCTTCTTAGCTTTTTCTATTTTCCCTTGTCACTCAAATGACCTATATTCAAATTGTGATTACTACAGAATGGAATAAGGTAGAAACATACTTTTTTTGGAAGCTCAACACAAGGTCATCAGAAAAGCGGACACACCGACGGACGGACGGACGTATTTCCTCACACACGCACGCCACGACAGACGGTTTGACGGACCTCCGCTTCGTCCTTGTCCCACGTGGACGGCGGGCTGCAGGCTGTCTTCTCTGTTGGCGAGGTGCGGAAGATGATGGAGGACGGAGGGAAGCTGAATGTAATTCTTGCTGACGCTGACGTTCCACAACTTCATCCTGGTCTCCTCTGGGAACGACATTCGCCGGCCGGCGGTTAATTGCAATCGCAACCGGCTGACCCTTGACCCCAATGAGAATGAGCGAGGATGAAATGGTGCGGATTTACGTATACCGGAGAGGCTGCTCCAGGTTCTGTTGATGTCCCTGAGCGCTTGTTTCTCGGCGATGGCCCGCTTGATCTCGTCCAGGACCAGGTTGAGCTCCTTGGAGCGCCGCAGGTTCTCCTGCTCGGCTGAGTGCAGGCGCTCCCTCAAGGCCAGGAACTCCCGCTGGTAGATGTCCACCACATCTCCTACACCAGACACACAACAACAACAACAACAACAACATCAAGAACACGACCACGTCAAGTCCCGAACGGTTCCAAGTACTGCCGGCGGACATATCGCAACATCAAACCTGAAAGACTGCAACATGCACAACAATGTCATCCAGATCACAGAGCAGACCGTGGACCACGGCTGGACACTATGTACAGAAGACTGTAGAACAAAGCCAAGAACATAGACCGGAATGTAGGTCAGACTACGACCCAGGACCCTGCTCAGCCATAGGAAAAAGACCAGACCAGGAACTGGGACATTGGCCAAACCATGGACCAGAACATCAAGCAGACCATGGACAAAAACATAGTCTTGACTAGGAATTAGAACACTGACCAGACGTACAAAGATAAGTAGGCCCCAACATAGGCAAGACCGCAGAGTAGGATGTAGACCAGACTTTGCTAGACCATAGAAAACCAGACGGTGGTGCAGATCTAAACAAGGCTTCACTACACTATGGTCACAACTCACAATATAGGCAAGGCCACAGGACACATACGAAGACCTGAACATAGTCCAGACCATAGACCAAAACATATCCTGACTTTGGATCAGAAACCAGACCACACTATGAACTGGAATAGACAAGTCCAAAGATACATAGACCTGAACATAGCCCAGACCGTAGACCTGAATATAGATAAAACATAGCAGAACATAGCAGGACATTGCCCAGACCATGATCCCGATCACGTGGACAACAACAGAGACCAGACTACAGTACGTAGGCCAGACCATGGAACACAATCTAGTCCACAGTATGGACCGACCACAACGCTGACCCGACGATGGGCCAGCAGCTCAACACTTGTCAGGACTACATAAAAAAAAACATGACATGTACGAACATCTGCTTTCCATGTGGAGGAGAATAAACGCACCAACGTCCATGTATGGGCATGATCGACAAACATGGCATGACGAGCAATTTGCATAACAATAATATGAGTTTGCATAACACCGCGGCTTGGTCGCTCTGGCATTTGGAGAGCACAACATACACCATACCAGTTGCTCACATGCACTCACAATGACATCATCTCATACTCTCACGTAAACGTGACTATTATCGACTAAAGGCTCACACACATTGTAACAAGAGCTTCTGCATCAATACGCGCGCACACACAATGAGGTCATTGTTTCCAATTTTGGGGTAGATTGACGTGCCAAAAGGTTGGAATGCGGTGCCAATGTGTGGACGATGGCCATGTTGGGGAAGCTTTTGAATATTTCCAGTGGGGTTTTGTTAGCGTGATGAGCACCAACCACCGGATAGCTGATAAGTCCAGACTTTTGAGGTCGCGGGGTCGCCATATTGCTCCTTCCAGCAAACGTTTGTTGCCATTCGATCCTATACATTTACAGGATCCAAATTGGAGACAGGACTTAGTAGAGACAGCATGATTTATGGTGTTTTAAATGTATTCAACATAAACAAGAGGACTTAAGACATTGTACAACTTGCCTTAAATACATGTAGAAATTATATGCTTAATGATGTTTACAGGAGAAAACGTGAATTTTTTTTTTTTTATTAAAGAATTAGAACTAATTCAACAAAATCTGGCAAATCTAATATTGGGGTCGAAGGAAATGAGCGATAAGCAGCACATACCATCCACTTACTATTATTATTATTTTTAACTTGTTAAAAAATAGTGAGCACCCATGCACAAAACCCCCACCACGCCACTAACTGCCTCCGAGCTGTATATGTCTCATCTGTACGTATAGCGTATATTTGATACAATAGTCTGCTCGCGAGGTGGGAGTAACAAGATGGCCGCCGTGTGACTTCAATGGCTTGCACAGGCGTTTACAGGCTATCGGCTTTCAGGACAGTGACTTGACCCCATAGTGACCTAGCGCCCGTTTTGGCGGTTGCCAAGTTGACTTTTTTTTTTTTGCCTACATATGGCCAATCATTCACTGGTGACCGGTCCACTATAAGTCTAGATATGGCCTGACGCTGGCTGGCGGCCGGTCCCTTCTTCACAGCGGCGGTCTTGTGCCGGCACACTGACGCCCTTGTGCGCCCCCCCGCCTACCCGCTATGTCCGCTGAACAGGAAACTGGCAAAAACAGAGCGCCACTGTTGCAAACCGTTGGAGCGCACGCCTGTCACAAGCTGCCAGCGACAATTCCACAACATGTTCTCTCATACCGGACCGGTCACCGGACCGGTCTAGAATGGAGTGGATGGAATCAAAGTGGATGCAATTCAAGTCCAACGCACTTCGTTGCCACTCATTCAAGAGATCTCTCTTATTTTTTTCCAGTTTCAACTTATTGGCAGTGTTGGAGGGGCGGGGTTGGGGGCAGGGCTTTGAGCCACAAGGTTACAGGCGATTTACGAGTTCCTAGTGAACTTGTATTATCCATGAGTGTCTGACTATATGCCACAGGGAATTCAGATATGGTCTTTAGCCAACAGAGGGCGCTCTCTCCTCTCCTGAACAGCTGGAAGGCGCTCTCACGCTCAAAGCCCCGCCCTCAACCCCACCCCCCACGTTAAAACACTGCCAATAGGTCGCTTGCACATGTCGTCACTTCCGCCTCGGATTTCTCGTAGTCGCCATGCTGGGTGGCCTCCATTTACGTAGCGATTCGGTCTAACACGTATCTATCACGTTTGTTTTCTGCGTTTAAAATGGTACATTGTTGCTGCATCGTTGGCTGTTCGAACAAAGCCAAGGGGGAAAATGGTCGGTCTTTTTTCCGAATTCCGAAAATAATTAGGAACCAGGGCCTGGAGACAGAGGAGTGCGGACTCCGGAGGGAAGTCGTTACTTTGGGCTCGTGTGTGCAGCGATCACTTTGTGAGCGGTAAGCTTGTTTACCTTTATTTAATGCATGAGGATTAATAACGTTTCGACCGCCCATATATGGGCAAGTTGCTTATGTTTTGGATTCATGAGCAAGCAAGTTCGGTAGTACAAGCTGGCTAGCGGACGTTAGCCGAAAGCTAACATCGAACATTTTCACCCAAGTAGTGCCAGTGCAAAGTGTTTACTGCTGAAATTGGATTGATTAGTCTTGGGCTCTTAATGCCGATAACATGTTTTTTGGTGGCAAAATGTAAACTTGGAAAAAAAAGAGACAGAAGGGGCTGATGCAAGAAAACAGACCCCCGGTAGCCTACACATCATGCTAAAGAACTTATTCACGGCCACCCTACTGCGGTAAAATAACCAGTCTTTCCATATTTTATTTGTTTATATATTTGTTTATTTTAACAGGTCGCCCTGCGCCCGTTTTTCTGTCCAATCATCCCGACTGGGCTCCAACATTAAAGTTGGGTCCCAAGTTACAACATCTGTCTCAGCCCAGTCGGTGCCAAGATATGAACGTGCACAGGAGAGACAAGCAAAGAAAAGACGACTCGAAGTGGCAGAGATTGTTGCAGTTATGCAGCCAGATGGCTCCAGTAACCTGTACCCTCAAGTACTGCTGACATCATTGACTCTGGTATGCCACTCAGAATTCATTACATGATATATTGTATGCATGAGTGAATGTATGTGTTTGTTTGTGTGTGTACACGCACCTTATATTTTAGAGACATTTGGAAGTGTTTATAGAAATAAGTATTTGCCTGTAGCAATGTTCATACATTAAAAAATGCAACAAAATGTGTACAATTCCTTTACACTGACAAAAAAACTATACTACTTTACTATATTAAACCTATTACTGGTACCGTATTTTTTTGTGATTTTTTCTTTATTTTTTTCTTTAGGGATCTCATGCCACACCGACTTGATTGCCAATGACATGATGGAAACGAAGGCGAGCATCAAAGCATTGGAGGAGGACAACATGCGACTGTTTGTTTGGCGCTAATAAAGGCAGCGTTTATACAAATTCTATTGTTGGGTTTGTTTACAAAGCTATACATAATACAAATGACAGGATTTGACTCAATGTGCAATATGGTCCCTCTTAAAGTAATGGCATAAATCTCTATTATTTCTAAAAGCACAAAAAATGAAGTGAATAATGATTAGATGTAGTAATTTCAGGGTTAAAAATTGAACTGTTAATTAATGTAGTTTATTTTAGCACAGGTGCCTACCATCCTGAGATGACGGTATGATGTAATGTTGATGGGGTACGCAATGACTTTCATTATGCTATGTACAGAGGAAAAAGTTGCTCTCTTTTAAATTTGTTTAATGTAAGACAAGTACCAGTACTGTGTTACAGTTTTCCCAATAATCCTTGTTTCACACTTGTCACAAAACCACTGTCCTTTTGGCAGTCTAGATTGGCACACTTCAAGTGATATCATTTGATTTTACAATCTGCTGCAGCACAAAAAACTACTTTATTCCGCATCTTTGAAGTACATGAGCAAGTGGTAGGTGACAGCGGCTGAGCAGGAACACTGGAAGTCCACTGCTGATCTAGTAAATGCTCTCCCGAGCAGTTCAGGTAAGGAGGGGACTTTGGGGAAAAAAAAAACTCTTGGCTTTTCCAGCTGGCCAAAACGAGCGATCTGGGTGGACTCGCTCAATCACACTTTGTCCACACCACAAAGTCGCAGAAGTCCCGTCCAGTTAAACTCATCTGTGCCTGAATCTGAAAATATGACAAACATTGTAATGAAAATATGAAACATAAAATTAAATAAGAAACTACAAAAAGTAAAGCCATACATACCTGGTAATACTATTGGTGTTGTCGTGACAAGTGATGGGAATTGTTGCCATCTGGCACCAGACAGAAATTGGGTGTTGTGACAGCCTCCTTAACCGTGAGATCATAAGAAAAGCTGTCAGTATGCTCAGTAGTTACCATGAACACGTTTTATTGTACTGGAAACTGAAACTAAAAATACGTCCTCTGAGAGTGGTTAACCTTAACCATTTAGAATAAGTTGATTAAGTAACATGTAACTAGTGAAAGGGTAGCATTAAATTTAATTAAGCCACGGGGAGGCTGTTACTTTTTATTCTTATACGCTCTGCCATATTTGCCTGTTATAAAATTGTTAGAAAAACCACATCAGGTAAACCTAGCTGTGCATGTAAACACAATGATAACAGGAAGCCTGAGAACAAATCAACATTTTTGTGTGCAGAATTACCAACACCATGTGGTTTACTTACGTGCAACAGCAACCGTTTCTTCTGATGCGATGTTAAAGTTTACACTCTGTATCCACCCGCTTACAAAATAATTGTAAGCCTCCAGGGATTTGTTGGCGTGTTATGGAGCATGTTGTCAACACGAGGTAGGGAAAGATGTCCAGAGATGTCACATTTGGCCAGCAAGCTTTCTCCGTCAAAAAAAAAATCACCCTTGGTCAGGACGTAATTAGGATCAATCCCGCCACACAGAGACACCTTCTGCCTGTATCGTTGTTTTTGATCTTCCGGTAAATCGTGAAAATACTGCGAAAATTACATCAGGTTGATAATCTCTACCGTGTAACTCGCGAGTGTACCTTGTGAACCGGTGGACACCCAATATGGCGCCCGATGGAAAAACTCCCATGATGCATTACGATGTGCAAGCGACCTATAAGTTGAAACTGAAAACCTGACACTTGAAAAAAAAAAAAAAAAAAGTAAAAAAAATCTACAGATTTGCATTGAAGAAGACATAATACAAAAAAAATAGTTTTTCTTATGTCTGTACTTTTTTTTTCAATACAACCTTTTACAATACCAATACTCGTTTCAATGTCAATGCAGCTTTTTCCACAATGACAATTTTTTTCCCCCAATATTGTCAGTGTCGTGTCGGTTTTGTTAGTTTTTAATAAATGCTTAGTTTTAGTTACAGTATTAATTTTAGTTTTTAAAAAAAACCATCTATTACTTGTGCGCATATTCCAAAAAAATGCAACGGGAGTGACATCATCTTTTGGTGCTTTTCTATTGGCTGCTGCGAGATGACGTCACTTCTGTGTGACACACTTTCAAACGTCCTTATTCCGCTTCATATCAAAATAAATCGACTTCAAATCATATTTAACTCATTTGCTCCCAAAAACGTATAAATACGTTCTATTTTAAATATTACCATGCTCCCAAAGTGTTGTGGTTGTGCTCTCGGGCTGTGTGTTTTTTGTTTTCTTCCACTAGCCTCTGATTGAGGGATGGGGCGTGTCCTCCTGCGCCGCACCTGTTTCCCATCCTCAATCAAGCCTTCATAAGGACTGTGACTGCCAACACTCCTCGTCGGAGTATTGACCTTGCTACGCCTTCGCCAAGAGCATTATTCTGCCCTCGTTTGTATCTATAGGCTTGTCTCCAGGTAGTTTCGTGATTCATAGTTTTTTGTTTGTATCCTCAGCTTTTATGCTTGAGTGTTTGTTATCCTCGCGCTGAGCCGTTTCTGCTCCGTAGTTTTATGTTTCCTCAGCTTCACGCTTGAGAGTTTGTTATTCACGTGTTTTCTACGTCGCCTTTAGTTTTCCGCTTTGTACAGCGTGTTTTGTGTTTTTGGTTTTGTTTTTTCGCGTAGCGCGATTTTACAGCCCTCGGGTATATTTTTGTTTCTTCCTCACCTTGCAGCTTTTGCAAGCGTCTTTTGTTAACTGTTTTTCTCCTGGCTTCGTCCAGCGCTTTTTGTTCCAGTCTTTGTCAAATAAATTGTTCCATCCGCCTTCCGGTTCCACCGAAACCCCCTAACACAAAGACGTTTTTATACGCCTTTTTTTTTTGTGCTAGAACATAAATAAGGCTTTGATGCAGGCTCTGAACTGAAGAGAATGCTTGAAGTAGTTTTTACAAAAACGGCCAGAAAGTGGCAGCAGAGTATAAGAGATCAACCAGGGCCATGTTTTTCCCCACTATTTTAAACAGATTTGTGCATAATGATGAAACTTCGCTATATTCTAATGCTAATTGCTGCAAAATGGAAATGGATAGAAAGATACATTTTTTTCCCTGATGAAAGAAAAGGCACTAATCTTTCTTTTGGTAGGTTCCATGTTTTTATAACAATAGGACACAATATTGTGTTTGCCTTGCAAAATCGGTCAAAATCCAGTCAAACAGCTGGGAGCGGAGGGGGATTGCTTCAGTCAAAATGGCTGCCAGTTAGTTAAAAATCATCCCCAATAGGCCCATGCATTAAATTAATTAGCAAAGACTAAAACCAAGGACGGCACTGTGGATGACTGGTTAGCACGTCCGCCTCCCAGTACTGAGGACTCGGGTTCGAGTCCAGTCTCCGGCTTTCCTGGGTGGATTTTGCATGTTCTCCCCATGCCCGCGTGGGTCTTCTCCGGGTACTCCCGTCTCCTCCCACATTCCAAAGACTTGATTGGGTGCTCCGAATTGTCCCTAGGTGTGCTTGTGAGTGTGGATGGTTGTTCGTCTCTGTGTGCCCTGCGATTGGCTGGCAACCAGTCCAGGGTGTCCCCCGCCTACTGCCCAAAGCCAGCTGAGATAGGCTACAGCACCCCCCGCGACCCTTATGTGAGGAGTAAGCGGTTCAGAAAATGGATGGATGGATTGATTGATTGATTGATTGGGTTGTGGGTTTGACGCTTGGAAGAAACCATTTGGACAACACCTGCATGACTTTCATCCAATTGAACTCAATTATTATTCTGCATGTGTGCATCGATTGGTGCATGTGCAGTCGTGTATGCACTCAAGTGGGTGTCACATTCTCAAGCAAGTAAGATGAACCGTTCACCCTGGCTCGTTTGGCTCCTCACCACACACAAACACCCGTGTGTGCGTGCATGCGTGTGTCGCCATCTGCCACACACACACGCACGCAGATGGTTTGTCAGTGGGAGGAAAGAGGAGCTGACTTTTCATCTCGAGTTGTTCTCTTCAAGTCCACCAAATAGGAGTGTGACGAATTGATATCGTGATAAATCGTGATACTTTGTCTCCCGATAGATTATCGATACGCCTGTGCAGGTATGGTAATATTTGTAGTTCATATACAGCCACTAGAACGGCTCCATTGTTGATGACTTATTGAGCAATGACTTGGCACACCACTAGGGGCAGTGCCTCATAAGAATGGCGGGGAAATGGACGCAAGTCTTCAAGTGAAGAAGAGTGTTTAATTATTATTATTATTATAATTATTATTATTATTATTACTATGTCTCTCGGCTGGCCTGGGAACGCCTTGGGATCCCACCGGAGAAGCTGGTTGAAGTGGCTGGGGAGAGGGAAGTCTGGGCTTCCCTGCTAAAGCTGCTGCCCCCATGACTCGACCTCATATAAGCGGCAGAAGATGGATGGATGGATGGATTATTATTATTAATTATAATCATCATCATCATCATCATCATCATCATTATTATTATTAGTAGTAGTAGTAGTAATATTTATAATTGATTTTTAATGTATATTTACTATATATATTTACTATATATATATATATATATATATATATATATATTAGTGCTGTCAAACGATTACAATTTTTAATCTGATTAATCACACTTTTTAATTAATCACGATTAATCAGCTAAATTACTCGCGTAATATAAAATACAAAATACCGTAATATTTTGACATTAATGCATTTTATTATGAGTGTCATTTGCAAACATTGATTAAATGCATGTACGCAATTGCATGCATGCGTGTATTGCTCAAAACATAACAGCATCATATCAATTGGGTGCCATTCAGCAATTATTAATTAATTAAACACAAATTACTTTTGTTTCATCTAAAGTCCCGTCGAGGTGTTTTTTAAAGCGAAATTAACCACCGAGCACACCGACTGGAGTCACCCCGGTCATTTTGGAACAACAGGCGTAGAAAATGCCGTGCATTGACCTAATCACTGACATGCGCATCCTTCAATGTAACCATCCGCGGTTACGTTCAAGGCTCAAGTGCGGTCCCCCAAAAAAATAGTGCGATTAATCTGCGTTAATACATGATTAATGCGACAATTTTCTGTGATTAATTAATCTATTAACGCTTTAACTTTGACAGCCCAAATATATATATATATATATATATATATATATATATATATATATATATACATACATATCTTATATTATGTATTTATATTATATTTATTTATATTATTTTCATTATCATATGAATTTTTGTCATTTTTCTTATTTAATTTATGTATTTATTATTTTATATTTATTTTATTTATTATAATGATGATGATTATTATTATTATTTTATGATTAGTTTTATGGTAGATTATCGTGGATCGATTACGTGAGCAATATATCGATAATGGCGGTATCATCAAATTGTGAGATAATCGGTATCGTGAGCCTTGTATCGCATATCGTATCGTATGGTATCGTGAGGTACCCAGAGGTTCCTGCCGCTACGACCAAATGTTACGATTTGTGTTGTCATCCGATCCGTCTGTCTTACACGCGCACGCATGCAAAACCAGTGCATCGTGATGCGTTCAAGTGCATTTGCCTTTTTTAAGTTGATTTATTGCTCCAACAAAAGAGGAGAAGAAATCTTCCCGATGAAAGCTGAGCACTCATCAAATATTGATCGCTTCTTACGCACACACGCACGCACACACAGTCGAGGGGCGTTTTGGTTAATTTGTGTGTGTGCGTGTGTTTGTCATCATGCAGCATTTATGAGGCACAAAAAACACGAAAGGATGTCAGGAAGCAACAAGTCGTCCTCGAAACTGACGAGCCCCCAGAGGACAATTACAACTTTCCATTAAGTACACGCACACACAACAACAAAGTGAGTCATTTAATACTGCAAAACATCCGCATCAAAACTATCAATTGTGTGTGACACACACACACACACATGCACACAAACAAACACACACTAGCATGTTGTAGACTGACTTTTGTTTTTGGTGTGCTTGGAAGCTGCCGTGTCAAATCGCCAAGTGGACGCCACATGACAACACCGATTATATTTAGAACGTGTGATGATTGATGAGCTTTTAAAAATACTTCCACACGCACACACAACCTGGAGGTGGGCTTTGACTTTTGCACGTGCAGCTGCAACATTAGACGAGGATAAAGAATATGTAGTTAGCTTAATAGCGTCATTGGCAATCATTTTTAATATCAATAAAAATATCATTGATGTCGGTATCGATTGTTTTTTTTCATTTCCGAAAATGTTTGAAAAAAAATAAAATAACGGTTGCTATTGTTGAGGATTCAACCTCTGAACTGGTTATTTAGGATTTACTGATGTTTTGTTCAATGAGAAAATACTTTATTTTTGTATCACTTTGGACCAAAATGTTAAAATTGAAGATGTAATCCACATTTTTCATAGAAACGTATGTAAAACTGATTCACTTGCTGGCCAGAAATGTCTTCTACAAGTCAAACTTAAGCTCATCATCAGTTTTCTTCACCTGAAGACTTGTGTCCATTTCCCCGCCACTCTTATGAGGCGCTCCCCCTAGTGGCCCGCCAAGTCATTGATCAATAAGTCATGAACAACAATGGAGCCGTTATAGTGGCTGTATATGAACTTCAAATATCACCATACTTGCATAGGCGTATCGATAATCGATTGGGAGCCAAAGTATCACGATTTATCACGATATCGATATATCGTCACATTCCTAGAGAGAATGCAAGTGTTCAGTTGAACTGAACCTTTTAAATCAACTTAAAAATGCAGCCTTATTTGCGTGTGCAGATTGACAGTATCTGGAGAAACAAGAGGAAAGAAAATAATCACATTTAAAAAGCAACTGTCTGTGTGCTTCTATCATTCAAAAGCAAATGACACTCAAATATATCAATGTTTAAAGGCTGTTTTAACTGTTATTGTTGGTCTATGTTACTCATGTTAGCAAGTTACTAGCAGCCACACGCTCTACCAGTTAGCTATCAACTAGCTGCACATTAGTCCAAACATCAGCCAAAACGAACATATAAGATACATAAAGACTCGTGTTATCTTACTAAGCACAAATAAAGAACGTATCAGTGTAAATTAAAATTGGAACGAATCAAAATGGACACTCACTTACTTCCACACGTTATAAGCTGAAAGACGAGCGGAGGACAGGAAACAAGAAGCGGAAATATAGCCTTTCACTATTCTTTCAAATTAAAAGCATTTGTTGCAAAATAAGATAGAAGTAAACTTCGCAAACAAAACAAACTGAAGAATTCTTCAATGATATGGCATTAGCAAGTTTTGTTAAATGATCTGTTTACACATGTGATGAAATAGCTTCCAAAATGGTGGCTATCGATGCTAAGCGCTATATGTGAACACTTGCCTCATTAGCTTTTTTTTTTTCTTTTTCTGGCAAACCCGGCGGCTTGTTGTCAAGTGGCTGCCACCGTACATCCGTTTCATTTACATATTTTGTTTATAAAAGTAAAAAAAAAAAAAAAAAAATAGTGGAAGGAATCTCAGCTTGTATCTTGAGAAAGTCATACGTCGACTTGCTCTGATTTTTCTAAATATTCAGGTGTTGATATGTGCCTTAAAGAGGTGTGGCCTACTCAAACCTGACTCAGTCACTTTGCCTTCATGTTGACATTTTTGCTATTTACATGTTTGACCCGCGCAATAAACATTTGAAACGAATGACTGTGGCTTTCGTTGCCCACATGCCGCGAGTCACGTGACGCGCTCTTATTCAAATTTGGCCTCGCAACACGAGCAGCTGAAAGTCCACATTTCACTCTCACTCTCACTTGTTGATTTCTGCCAGTTTTTTTTTTTTGTTTTTTTTGCCATTTGCAGTCGGACGCAACCATTCGAGCAAGAAAAGGAGAAATGTTGACGTGCTTTGGCCAACATTATTTACGGACTGAAGTACGGAAGCGTATTGCATTCACTTGAAAAATAAAAATCCCCTGTTTTTCTGACTAATTTTGGTGGGGAGCTATGTTTTTTGAGTTTTTTTTCTGTTTTTTTTCTGTTTTACTGAATTTTTTCTGTCATAAAAAACATATATATATATAAAAACAGGGAAATATTATTCAGAAATGTAATCAGAAAAATAAACAAAAATATTCCAAAAAACAGAAACAAAAATATTCCAAAAAACAGAGGACTGACTTTTGTTTTAGTGAGGTTTTTTTTTTTTTTTTTTTTACCTCTGTGAACTCCAAGTGACCTGTTGCTGAACACTGACCTGTATATATGACTGGATAGCCAATAGCCCATACACACTAGTGCAGATGAGACATATACACCTTGGCGGCACTTAGTATAGGAGGCGGGGTAGGGGGTTTGTGCCGTTTTTTTTTTTCCCTGGTTAAAAATTACTGACCACCCCCCACCCCGCCTCCTGGCTTAATTATTGACCATTTACATCCTGGTTTGAACTCGGAAAAGTCCGACTTCCGACCATTCTCGAATGCAGCATTACTGCCTGCTCGTGAGGTGGGAGTACCAAGATGGCCGCCCTGTGACTTCAATGGCTTACACTGGTGTGTATGGGATAAGTTGGTGTTCGGGTTTTATATATATATATATATATATATATATATATATATATATATATATATATATATATATATATATATATTTATTTATTTTTTTCTTTTTTTTCTGTGTTTTTGAACATTTTTTCCTCCAGTTTTTCTGAGTAATTTTTCCTCCTGTTTTTTTGAATAATTTTTTTCGGGTTTTTTTTAAATATTTTTTTATGACAGAAAAAAATATTCAGTAAAACAGAAAAAAAATAGTCCGATTTTTTTTTTCCAAGTGAATGCAAAACGCTTCAGTAGCTTTGAAGACAACCGCAACAAGGAAAGGAAAAGAAAAAAAAAAAAAAAAAAGGCGCCTGAGAGCAGGCGGGCTTGTCACAACCTGCCCTGCACACACACATGCACACACCAAACCCCAACCCCCACCTCAAGGCCCCCCCCCCCAACAGTCAAACAAACTGCGTGTTGTTAAGTCCAACTTTGTTTTTGGAGGGCGGCCACTGAAGAGAAGGAACACAACGCAGCGTTGTCAACATCGCACACACATTTGTTGACATTTGAAATGTAAAACTGCCATAAACACACACGCACACGCACAGATGGTGCGTGTCAGGGATCATTTCCTTCTTCCCTCAACGGGCATTTTGGCTGTAAAATGTTGAGATTTGATTTCTCCCTGGAAAGTTTGTAGGATGGACGAGTGACGGAATTTGGACTCCTTGGCTCCTTTCCTACTCGCCAACATGCACAAACACAATTTGATATCGACGATGGGCCATATATCACCATCAGTTCAAGAGATGTGGAAGGCCAGGCCACGGAAACACAAAAATCCACACATCATTGATGCCCATTATTACTTTTACATGAACACATTTAACTATATGTGCAGTGCATTTTCTTTATTTTTTATCACCCAAAAATGTGAGAATATAAATAAATTATTTATAATATTAATATTCCTCAGAAATTGTGTGCTTCAAAAAGTCTAAACATAAAAAAAGTTTTAAACTGTTAAAATTGAAGCTATAATACACATACTTCATCGACACAGACTCAAAATGTCTTCCACAAGTCAAAGAGCGCTGATGAGTCTTCTTTGCCTGAAGACTCGCGTCCATTTCCTCGCCACTCTTACGAGGATGCGCATTTTTTAAAAAGTGACAAACGGACGTTTGGCTTCTACTTTTTGAGAAGATCATTGAATACAGCTTTAACTACAAATATCGCCATACTTGCGTTGGCGTATCGATAATCTATCGGGAGACAAAGTATCACCATTTATCGTGCTCACGATATATCGTCACACTCCTAGTTGGCAAAAAGATGATTGAAAAATAATGACACTTTCTGCAGTCCTTATCCAAATTGTCTGAAAGAGCGCTGCCCATTTTCATATCTTGCAAAGGAATCACCTTTTCATCTTGGTTTGACCCCATGACCTTTTCCGACAAAAAGTTGGAAAGGTTTGCAGATTAGACTTTCCCAGCACTGCCAAACACTGGCGGCCATCTTGACAGGAAGTGTCACTCACGTGTGCGTGCCCTTCCCGATGATGTCACGTTGCTGCTCACGTGATGTCACTCGTGGACGCCCTCCAACAAACTGCATCTGTCTCCACCTGGATGGTATGCGCCACATCCCTAAACAAGCATCCCCCCCGCCCTCATCGTAAAAACATGTCCCCTGATATGTTGCAGTGCGTTGGAGTTGTCCAAGCAGGAAACATCTGTGAGCAGCAAACACACTCACGCACGCACACACATTGACACACAAATACACACAGATGCAAACTCACTCATACGCGCACGCACACAAATATTTACACAGAGATACAAAAATACACTAACACATAAACAAACACACAATAGACCTAAATAACACAAACATGGAGCAGAGATACATAAAAAAAAAAAACTCCAGTTGAGCGCGTTGCTGCTCTGCATTCCATTTTGCCGCCTCAACTGCTCCGGTGTGACCCCCCCCCCCCCCCCACCCCACAATGTGTTGCCCGAATGACGAAGCGCTCCCTGGCGCTTCTTTCTTGAGAAGGCACTTGTTGTTGCTTGCTTCATTTTGAGCAGTGGCGCAAAACAAGCGCTCCCCCCGAGCAACATTTTTTTTTTTTTGCCGTTCCACTGAGGCATTTAAACGCAAGCGTGCATCGGCACAGATGGCGCAGCAGCAGCAGACCGGCACGTGCTGTGGAATAAAGCGAGCGCTCATTTCATGACCTCCACGGTCATTTCTTCTTCCTCCAATCAGGTGCGTAAACAACATTACTGCCAAGTGACAATAGCGTGCCCGAGTCATTCGACTAGTGCGCTTTTACAGACTTGAGCATAATTTCTTTATACTAGTATTAGTAGTATGCATTTTCTCCTCGCTAATTGGACAACATTGCCATACTAGGACATGTTACAAAGGAGGCAGAACTACTTGTGGGCTTTTTGACACATGCCAACCAGGTTGATCTAGTAGTTCTTCCAAATAGTTTATACTATGAAGCTTGACCTGTATTAGAGAAGCCAAAAAAAAAAAAAAAAGCCAGCAAAAATAAATAAATTATATATATATATATATATATATATATATATATATATATATATATATATATATATATATATATATATATTTCTTTTGAGACTACGAGTGTGCTTTTTTTTTTTTACTGACCTGTATATATGCCTGAATAGGAGACAGCCCAGGCCCCATACATGCCAGTGTAAGCCATTGAAGTCACAGGGCGGCCATCTTGTACTCCCACCTCACAAGCATACGTACAGATGAGACATATACAGCTAAAAGGAACTTTTTTTTTTTTTTTTTTTTTTTTTTTAATATAAGACTGGAGGCAGATGGGAGGTGGTTGCCGAGGTGCTCACTATTTTTAACAAGTTAAAAAAAAAAAAAAAAAACAAGTGAACAAGACCACTTTTTTCTTTTATCACTCAGTTCCCAATATTAGATTTGGCAGCGGCATGTTTTGTTGTATTACAGTTAGAATTCTTATTAATTTAAAAAAATATACAAGTTTCCTCCTGTTCTAAATAGGGATGTAACAAAATCCAAACATCACGATACAATGTCACGATATGAAGGTCACGTGACGATCATTATCACGATATTGTGGGGAGGTTTGCGATACAATAAAAGGTCACAATCTTCTTGTGTAAAAAAAAAAGGAGCTCATACTGAAACAATAAACACAATATTGTGCTTTTGTACATTACAGCAATGCATATAAGAAACCTACAATCTCTAATATAACAATATTAGAGATTAATATTAATTTTGAGGCACTTACATGCTAATACTAGTACAGCACACATTCAGTTCGTCCACATATTGACACGCTTCACAAGCATATTACTTATTATTCATCTAGTGTGGATTTGAAACATATGAAGGCCAAAACATGCCTTGTGGAAATTAAACTGCACAAAAAAACAAAAAAACAAAAAAACAAGCCAGCAGGTGCTACAACTGCATAAATAGAAATCAACCTGATTTTTTTTTTTTAAAGATGTGCTGCTTTTAATATTATGACATAACGACAATATATTGGGGCAGTTTTATTATCGCGATATTGCCGGTTTCCTTACATCCCGAGTACAAAACATCATTAAGCATATAATTTCTAATTCTAAATTCTATGTATTTAAGGCAAGTTGTAAAATGTCTCTTTTTTATGTTTAATTAACACATTTAAAACAGCATAAATCATGCTGTTTCTACTAAGTACTGTCTCAAATGTTCTCCAATTTGTATACTGTAAATGTACAGTATCGTATGCTGAGAAATGTTTTCTTGGGAGGAGCAATATGGCCGCCTCGCCTCCTCAGTCTTGGCCTATCAGCTATCCAGTCGTATACATCAGTGGCTTTTTTGGTCCTCACTAGAAGAGCAAATTTGGCAACTTAAATGGATAGATGGATGGTTAGGAGAACAACTACATGTTACTAGTGAGGCAAAACCACAAGTTGATATAGTTAGGTGTTACCAGCTCACACGCCACCTGCCAACCATTCGGCCCCTAAGACACAATCATCGACTCCACTTACGAGTGAAGACAAAGATGCTACTAGTGCATCAAGATGTCACTTGCCATCCTCTTTGCTTTATTTCTACCCCAACGGCACGTGACGTCGCACCCCCCCCCCCACCCAAAAAAAACAACAAAAAAACAAGAGCACGACAGCCCAGCATGGAGCCAGCGTCACGTGACCACCCTGCAAACAAACGCACCCCCTTTTTCACGCCGCCGTCTCACCTGACACCGACAAAACACGCGACCGCCATAAATCGAGGGCTCCCTCCCCTGCAACCTCGCTTCTTCTTCATCATCATCATCATCATCATATAATCTGTTTCTTCTTCTTCCCGAGCCGTGCGCGTGCGCGCGCGCGCGCGTTCTTACCTCTGGAGGAGCTGAAGGCGGTGTACCAGGACAGCGAAACCAGCCCGCAAAGTCCGAACAACAAGAGCGTCAAGAAGGACACATTGCGGAACCTCATGTCCACGCCGACCGCACCGATCGGGAGGAGGGGGAGGGAGGGAGGGTGGGAGGGAAGGAAGGAGGGAGGAGGGGGTCAGCCAAGAAGGAGGAAGAGAGGAGAGACAGACAGACAGGTAAGACAGATTGGAGCGAGCGACGAGACGTCGATGTGAGCAAGTCGCGAGAATGACGAGAGAGGGGAGCGAGGAAGGAAAATCGAGCGAGAGAGGAGGGGAGGGAAAAAAGGGGAGGAGTCTGAAAGACACAAAACAGGTAGGCTGACGTCCACGGTTTAGAAAATTGGGTTCTCTCGTCTTCTGTAGGCATCACGTTTGACATTGTCCACCTCGCTTCCATTTTTTTTTTTTATTCAAACCTTAAAATAAATAAATAAATGAATAAGATTTTTGCTGAGGCAAACCAGTCCAGGGTGTATCCCACCTACTGCCCAAAGCCAGCTGAGATAGGCTCCAGCACTCCCCACGACCCTTGTGAGGAGTAAGCGGTCAAGAAAATGGGTGGATGGATTTTTGCTGAATGCAAAACTTATTTTTATTTCATTCGAATTGTCATTTTCTTGTTAGGTTCCATTATGTGTGAGTTTAAATACATAATTTGGCATGTCGTTTAAATGCACACTATTTCTGTATTTTGTATTTTTTTTTCTTAAAAAAGTGTTTGGAAGACCAAAACTGCCAAAATTCCAAATAAAATAAATGACTAAATAAATAAATAAATAAATGACTATGTGAAAATAAAAAGGATATATGTATATATATATATATATATATATATATATATATATATATATATATATACACATTCATATCATTGTTTAATTTTATATATATATATATATATATATATATATATATATACACACACACACATTTATATCATTGTTTAATTTTATATATATATATACATTTATTTAGTCATTTATTTATTTCGAATTTTGGAAGTTTCGGTCCATATATACACGATCCTGTTTGAGCGTCTGTAACTGTAAGCTATTCGCTGTGGACTTTTGTGGGGTCACACTGACACCTCGTGGCCATGTCTTGTAAGTGCAGCTCAGCGTTTGACAACAGGAAATGGAATAAAATACTATTTTTTTACATTACATTATTATTTAACACGGACTTACCATGCTATTAATCAGATTCATATGTACGTCCGTGTTAAATACAGTAAGAAATGACGTCATGATATGGCGCCGGACACGAAATGACGTCAGTGTCATCATAAATGTACAATGTCAGCACGGTACTGTTTTGTGTGATCAGTTTGATTTGGATGTTTGTTGATTTTGGAATTAATAAAAGGGGAGGGGGGGGGGGGGGGGGACAAAACAAAAAAACTTGTTGACTTCCGGCCACGTGCATGCGCCTTACATCATGTGACCCAGCCAGGCAGAAGTCTGGAATCACAGCAAGCACACGCGCGCAAGAAGGAATGGAAGTTGTTGAAGCCGGTGCCCGCAGCTGTATTTATTTTTCAAAATAAGAATATCGAGCGCCAATAAAGAAGAAGAAGAGGCTTATGGAATCACATAGCTATGTGATGCTCCTCTGACTCTTCTCGAAATGACGGATTCCATCAAAAGTCTTCAACTAAATAAATTTCCTTGGGTCGATGGAATCATTTCAGAATTCTATCAAATGTTTGCCGAGCCCCTTTTTGTTCAAAGTGTTCACAGAAAGTATTAATAATGGATCGCTCCCTCCTACATTAACCCAAGGTCTAATTACGCTTATTCCGAAACAAAAAAAAAGTGCTTTTCTTGATAATTGGCGTCCAATTTGTCTTTTGAATAACGATGATAAGACATTAGCAATTGCTCTTGCCAAACGACTTAATTTAATTTTGAATGCTATCATAGATGAATCTCAGTCCGGGTTTATGGATGAGGCATATAGCTAATATTAGGCTGGTATTCAACATTTTATATTATTCTGAATTGATTAATGACAATAGTTATATTCTATTTCTGGAATTTTATAAAGCATTTGATTCAGTCAAACACAATTTGGTTTTGGTTATTATTATTATTATTATTTTTCGTAAAGATACTCGCACCCCATATGCTAATAATAACAAGCTTTATTAATTTAATTGAGTACTGGCACCACTCCTCGTTTTGACATTAAACGGGAAATCCGACAAGGATGTCCGATTTCTCCTTACCTCTTCCTCCTCATTACACATCTTTTAGTTAACCATATTAAGTCGAGCACTTTGAGAGGAATTCAAATTGCAGAGCGAGAACTATTTATGAGTCAATTAGCCGATGATACTAAAGACTCTGACCAGATAGCGTCTGCTCTGGATATCATAAATGTGTTCTGTAGGGCTTCTGGACTACCTGAATGTAAATAAATGTGATCTTACAGCAGTGAAAGACTCAATTTTGAACATTCTTGTCAAAGACACACTTACATATTTGGGAATAGCTATCATTAAAGATGAAAAAAAATAAAATAAAAATAAAAACAGAAGTCCCCTGAATTTTGCACCGATTATTTAAAAAAAATAAAATAAAAAAATCTCATATGTGGCTTCTTCAAGATTTGTCTTTAAGACTTATCAGTAAAGCAGAAGGTATTTCCACACTATCTGCTGCTTTCTCATTGTATGTATATGGAGGGCCAAAACTGCCAAAATTCAAAATAAATGACTAAATAAATGAATAAATGACAAGAAGTGAAACTAAAAACAGATATAAAAAATATATATAATTCCAAAGTTAAATACAAATATATTTATGTGTATATATTTTTTTGTTCTTTTTTATTTATTTATTATATATTATATATTGTTTTATTTCCATGCATATATATATATTTTTTTTTTTATATAATATTGGAATTATATTTTGTGAGAGGAGACAGGTAACCGTGACAGGACTGGGCGAGGCGAGATAGGGTGCTGTGACAGGAGACATGACAAAGAGGTGGAGACTTATTTGGGACATGGTGAGCCTGGCGTGGACGAGAAGAGACAGACACTTGGCTTGGACGTGAGAACACTGAACTAAAATGTGGGTGACGAGACTGGGACAGAGACGACTAAACTAAGACTCAGGCAACTTAACTAAGTTAACTTAACAACTTAACTGAGACTTGGGTGGCAGAAGGGTGACAAACATAACTAAACCAAGGAAATTTGCAGCAGCAGGGATTACTAAGCCAAAAGGACACACATGACTACCAAACAGACTTTCAGCATGACCCCCCTGACATAGACAGTGACCCCACACAGACAAGAAAAAACAAAACCAACAGCCTAAATCAGGGGTGGCGAGATCCGGTCCTCGAGGGCCGCAGTCCTGCTGGTTTTGGATATTTCCCTTCTTCAACACAGCTGATTCATGATCAGCTCATCAGCAATCTCTGCAGAAACCTGATAACGAGCCTGTTAATTGGAATCAGCTGCACTTCGAGTAGGGAAATCTGCAAAACCTGCAGGACACCGGCCCTCGAGGACTGCAGTTTGCCACCCCTGGCCTAAATACACCAACACTAATGAGAAACACAATAGGGAGAGGGTCCTGATTGGTCAACACACACTGGGAACAGGAATGACACACAGGTGGACCTACTCAGACATAACGAGAGAGGGGAAACACACAAGAACACCAGACAAACAACCTTCTCACCAACATAAAACAAAACCCAAACACAAGTCACGAAAAAAAGTGTTTGGATGAAGTTATCATTGCAAAAGGAGTCAAGTCAAGTTTATTTGGTGCAATGTCCTATTAAGTGAAAGGTTCACATACTTGTGCACCCATCAAATCCGAGTTTTTCTTAAATCAACAACTTTTGTTCAATAATGGGCAATATTATCATTCTTTTGTTCAAGTCCATTATTTTCAATGTCAGCATTGTAGATTGGGGTATGACTAAACATTTAATAAAGTCATTACGAGGTGTTAAGTCATTAACACCTCTTGAATCTTCTTTGGCACCAAAAGCTTTCCAAGGCCATTTTTGGGGTTGCCACTATTTGAATTATAAATAACATAATTCAAATAAATATCTATGTCAACTATATGTATTTACATGTATGTATGTAAGTACTTCACTTGTGGGCACGAAAGTGGGCGGGACACCAAGCTGTCAATCAAGTGCACAAGGAAAAACTGCAGTCATTAATATGTCTAAAAAAAAAAGAAAAGATTTTTTTTTCCCTGGATGACCGCTCATTTCCTTCGCTGCCATCTTGCAGACGTCCTGGTTTGTTGCCATGGCAACACAACCAAAACCTGACTCTGGATTGTGTTTTTTTAACAACAGTGATGAGAAAACCTCACTCGATTGACTTTTACTTTTTCAAACATGAACGCAGGAAGTACAAAGTGTTCCCTTTTTTTGGCCCCACCCCTTTTTTGAATAGAAAGACCACTTGAAAGAATAAGCGAAGTGCGCATCTCGAATTCAAGGTGCATTATGGGTAGCGGCGTGGTGCATTGTGGTTAGGGGAAACTACCAAACGGTCATTGAAAATGAATTGCATGAATGGAATCGGCTCTGATAGAAACGTTTCAACCGCTGGAAAGTTGCTGTTTTTTTATTAACATGCAGAGCATGTGGCTTACTGACATCGGGGAAGTTGAATTGCAAGCTTTAAAGTGAACAGTTACGCAAAGATTGTCACCACTCTAATCTCCGCCATTCAAATTAATAGGGTAGTTGGTAGCCTCGTTTTTTCCCTCGCGCATGCGCAAACTTAATGCACACTTCGCTTATTGGGAATGAGGGTGTATTCAGACCAGAAAAGTCTATATATATATATATATATCCATCCATCCATTTTCTTGACCGCTTATTCCTCACAAGGGTCGCGGGGGCTGCTGGCGCCTATCTCAGCTGGCGGGGGACACCCTGGACTGGTTGCCAACCAATCGCAGGGCACACAGAGACGAACAACCATCCACACACACACACAAACACACCTAGGGACAATTTGGAGCGCCCAATTAACCTGCCATGCATGTCTTTGGAATGTGGGAGGAGACCGGAGTACCCGGAGAAGACCCACGCAGGCACGGGGAGAACATGCAAACTCCACCCAGGAAGGTCCGAGCCTGGACTCAAACCGGAGACCTCAGAACTGGGAAGCGGACGTGCTAACCACTCAACTACCGTGCCGCATACATATATATATACATATATATATATATATATATATATATACATATATATGTATATATATATATATATATATATATATACATATACATATACATATATATATACATATATATATATATATATATATATATATATATACACAAAAATACATACATACATACATATATTTCTATATATATGTATGTATGTATGTATATGTGTGTGTATTTGTATATATTCGGGATGCACGGTAATATCAGTGGCTGATAATTATCGACAATTATCGACCAATTTGACGTCAAACGGATAAACCAGATAATAGAGAAATCAGCCGATAATTATCGGCAATGTGAGTTCATACAGATGAACCAGATAATAAAGTAATCCAGCAAAACCAGCAATAATTACAGACATGCCCCGTTGGTCCATCTGTTGTGGTTGTGGCTCATATCAATAAAATTCAGCTTCATGGTGCTTTGCATACACTGAAACATGCTGCAAAGTTTAAACAATGTTTCAATGTATTTGTTCGACATATAGTAGGACTCGAAAGCATATTTGTATTCAAGTTAATTTTGCATCTTACTCATCGGTTATCGACATCGGCACCTCAAAATTATTGGTTTATAGTATCGGTTGAAAATAGCATTATCATATGCATCCCTAGTATGTGTGTCTGTGTGTACACACATATATACACACACACAGGTGTATATATATATATATATATATATATATATATATATATATATATATATATATATATATATATATATATATATATACATACATACATACATATATACATGGCATGCAGTGAATATGTCACATATCAGTGAATGTCGTGCACCAGCAAGACACAAGATGCTGCATCCAAAATCCTATATTAGCGTTGAAATTAATGGTATCGGCATGTTACTTGTGAGTACTCACCGATACCGATACCACTGTTTTAATGAATGATGAATCAGTGTGAGCTAGAAAAACGGTCAAACAGTTGATAAATCGGCGAGCAATGCTATGGTGAACTTGTGCGCGGCCGACGGATGCTCTAATGTCTCAAAGAGAGATGAGATCGTTCTTTCGGCTGCCGGCAGCGATTCGAAAGCAGGTGGAAGACAGTGAGGAGTGAAGAAAGACGAGCACGGTGGCTAGAGTGAAACTACGACGCAACTGCTTTTTGCACCCATAAAAAGTACGAGGATATGCTCAGATCATCTGATATCAGGTACTTTTTCTCTTTTTCATATACAGTTGGTCATAACATTAACCTCTGATTGTAAATTCGTGATGAATGTGCCACATTATCTTTCGTGAAACAATCATTTTTGCATAAGTATTCAAGTCATTTTGAACAGAAAGTTAACACGACTATCACAATTCACACTTGAACTCGGGCTTGATCTCTGCTGAGGAATGAGTCAGAAACGTGCGTTCTGTTTGTTAGCAGCTAGTAAGCTAAGATAACTTGAAGACTTCCAGCAAGACGAGTATATCCAGGCACAAACCATTTCATGAATGACAATTTACACCATGAAAGTAGTGATCAACATATTGTTTCAAGCAAAAACAACATACGTTAAAGCTTCCTCTATCCAGTCGTCATCGAACAAGTCCCATTTTTTGTCTCTCCGGCGCTTAAACTTCATCCATGGTCTCGTGCAGGCGCCAGTCCCAGAATGGATCTCGTACCAACTACACAGGGACAATGCAACAGGCTAAGGTTAAAAATGGTCATTAAAGATGATTGTTCCAAGTGACGAAATTCAGATATTTATTGCTCTTAAGTGGTAAGATTGGCAGCACAATTGGAAAAAAAAAAAACACATCGACGAATATAAGTGACACAAATAAACATTCCGAAAGACCTGCTGCATATCTAAACAAACAAAAGCACAGACCCGGCAGGTTCACCAATTCCTGTCCTCGAGGCCCAGAGTTCTGCAGTTTTTAGATGTTTCTGCCGACCAACACACCTGATACTAAAGATCAGGATCGTTATCAGGCATGCTAATGAGCTGATTACATGAATCAAGCGTGCTAGTGGATGGAAACATCTAAAACCTGCAGTGATGATGTAGCAGAGATGGGTGAGAGGGGAGAGAAAAACAAAAACAAAAAAAACATCAGGATCCACGCATCTATGTGCGCGTTGAAAAACTTTCTAAATCTTAAGACATGAACTGTGACAGTCATTTGCTTACCACTTTGTGTGGCAAAGCTTCTTCGTTACGCGATCCTGCAAGTCAATAAAACAGTGACGACACAATCAGAAGAGGGCGTGTCAAATATGGGGGCATTATTGTGCTAAAACTATTCACAAATGCGTATTTCGATCCACAAATATGAATAAAGAATTTGTACCCGTAACCAATGTCACAAATGTGTAACGAGAATCCAGAAATACGTATAACGATTTGTATGCGTAAACACATAGTTGAATGTGTGGATCTATCTGATCTGTAAACACCGGGCCTCTTGATTGGCTGCAAGAGTCACAAATGCATAAATGGAGACTTGTGTTTAGCTCCAACCACCAGGGGAAGCTAGCATCAATAATAGTTCCATTGGCTGCAATCTAGATCACTGGGGGGGAGGAGGGGGTAGCGACTTCACTTCACAAATATGGCACTTTACTGTACTTTAATTTATTTAATTCAATCTCTGGTGTAATAACCTTATTTATTGATTGATTGAATTTTTATTGTTTTTATTTTATTTCTATTATTATTATTATTATTATTATTATTATTATTAATAATTCAATCTCTGGTGTAATAACCTTATTTATTGATTGAATTTTTATTTTTTATTTTATTTTTATTATCTCACTCACTCACAGAAGCTTACGTGTGTGAATGAGTGTGTGAAGAAAAAAGTGACGTCGGGAGTGACGTCACGCAGCTGACACGTTCGCCCGGCCCCGTTTGCGACACGCCACCCCCACGCTCTGCGATTGGCTGGAGGGGTGTAAATAAATACTGTCTTCCCACAGAAACGTCCCGCTGTTTACAAAACAAACACAAAATGACAAAATACAGGCTGGGGAGGTGGGGGTTTAGGAAGAAATTACCACAAAAGATGAACAAAAACACAGATGTGTAGACTGAGAGAAAGTTAAAGTGTGTACATCCTGTATTTAAAAAGTGCATTTTCCTGAGTGAAGCCGGCAGACAGCCCCTTTAAAAAAAAAAAAAAAAAAAAATCATCTTTAACCAAAACATTTCATGTTATTGGTGAAGAATGAACAAAATCACATCACTTCTTGACTAAGTTTAAGCTGGAGACTAACACATCTTAAATGGCATCGCAGCAACATGTGTACTACATGATTTTCCTATACAGCTACAGATGGCCCAGGGTTTGAGAAGAGCATCTCGCAGGCGTTGGGAGTGAATCATCTTGGGTCAAAAAGACAACAAATGTGCTATGTATGTATGTAGCACGTGAAGTCAAAACACAGCATTTTAAAAGTATGGATCTTTAAAAATCAGGCTTTTGTTGACAGACAACTACTACAGTACAATGTTATACACTTGATTACAGCTTTGAGATGCAGACTTCAGCCTACATTAATTAGCATGCTCATCTGTACCTTTACTACAACAACTATGTTGGCGTATCCTTCAGGTTGAAATTCTTATAAATCTTGCACTCAACTATTTATAATAATAATAATAATAATAATAATAATAATAATAATAATAATAATAATAATAATCTGTTATCTTACACTGGGATTTAAAAAAAAAAAAAAAAGATTACGTCCATATTTGTCATTTGCGGGAAAAGTGCAGGGTTGCCCATGACTTGCGAACTGGAGTATCTACATTGCTAATATAAGTAAGCGTCACCAAATATAGCTTCATTTTTATTCAGGATGTACATTTTGCTTAAGTAATTGTGCTGCCATCACAGAACATTTGACCTCAGATGATGGCAAAATAGCGTAAGCAGGAGAGTTACAGCTCACAACAAAATATCTACAGTACTGCCTTAAATATGAATTATTATTATTATCTTTTCGTAAAGGATGATGAGAACAAGTTTCCAAGTACTTCCGGGTCATCTCGCTTGGCTAGGATCTAGATTGCAGCCAATGGAACTATTATTGACGCTGGCGTCCCCTGGTGGTCGGAGCTAGACACAAGTCTCCATTTACGCATTTGTGACTCTTGCATGGCAGGACTGTGACAAAAAGTCACATGTAAGAATGCAGCCAATCAAGAGGACCGGTGTTTACAGATCAGATAGATCGACACATTCAACTATGTGTTTACGCATACAAATCGTTATACGTATTTGTGGATTCTCGTTACACATTTGTGACTTCATTCACACACTCATGGATTCTGTTTACGCATTTGTGACTTCAGTTACACCTTTGTGAGTTTGGTTACGGGTACAAATTCTTTTAACATATTTGTGGATCGAAATACGCATTTGTGAATAGTTTTGGCACAATAATGCCCCCATAGTCAAAGTCTCCAAAATCTGATCGAGATGATCAACTCACCAGGTGTCCACCCGAGCAACTCCTGGATCTCCGTGAAGCGTGCAGACTTCTCTTCATCCAGATCCTTAGCTGTGACGGTATACCCCAGCTCAGGTGCCGGAGGCTATGTACACACAGACATAGGTGGGTGAGATGGGAGGGGAAAAAACAAACAAAAAAACCCCAAAAAAAACAGGATCCACGCCAGGGGTGGACTGACCCACGGGGGTACCGGGGAAATCCCCGGTGGGCTGCCGGTCTGGAGGGCCGGTGAGCCGGTTAAATTTTTAATCGTAATTAATCGCATGACTTCAATAATTAACTGATGATTAATTTCACATTAATCGCATGTTTTATACTTCAATTTATATTTAAATTTTCAATATTTTTCCTAATTTAAATATGGTTTATTTTTTAGTCATTGATACAGTAATTTCATAACAATTGAATAAAAAAAAATACAAATTAAAATGGAGAAAAGAAAGGTGGTATTTATAAGGATTAAACTAATTGAATTAAAAAAATGGTCATATCTTTAGTAATTACAGTTATTCTGTTATTTTTATGTCTGTTTGTCTCAGAGTTTTAGACGGGACATGTGGAGCCTCAACTCTTGAGAAGAAACCAAAGCTGAGAGTGGACAGTTGCCCATGAAAAGTCTGGAGACTTTTGACTTACAACATGATGTCCTGGAAAATTAGAAATTTGTGTATTTTGTTCGGGGCGGCACGGTAGTCGAGTGGTTAGCACGTCCGCTTCCCAGTTCTGAGGTCTGGTTGGCAACCAGTCCAGGGTGTCCCCCGCCTACTGCCCAGAGCCAGCTGAGATAGGCGCCAGGAGCCCCCGCGACCCTTGTGAGGAATAAGCGGCCAAGAAAATGGATGGATGGATGTATTTTGTTCCCTTCTCCTGCTTTTTAATTTATGCATCCCAGGCACTGATCTGTATGTATGACTGTATAGCAGATAGCCCATACAAACCAATGCAAACCATTTATTGCTCAGTTCCTTCGACCCCAATATTAGATTTGGCAGAGGCATCATTTGTTGAATTACAGTTATAAATCTTTAATTCTGTAAACAACATGAAGCATATAATTTAGACATGTATTTAAGGCAAGTTGTGAAATGTCTGAAGTTTTATGTTTAACAAATTTAAAACAGAAATCATGTTGTTTCTTCTAAGTACTGTCTCGAATGTTCTCCATTTTAATAATGTAAATGTATAGGATCGTATGCTGAGAAATGTTTCTTGGGTGTCATAATATTATGGCCTCGTGGCTTCAAAATCTTGGCCTAACAGCTATCCAGTAATGTATACAGATCAGTGATCCCAGGCAGGTAGTGTCTAAAAATTATTTTTAAACTATTTTGGAAATTTTGTTTATTAGACTTTGAGCCACACTTTAAACCTCACTTTGAAAACAAACATGTATATCAGTAATATTGTATATTATTGCATTGTAATATGTTTAAGAATGTGTAAAGATATCAAATATATATTGGTTTCCACAATGGTCTTCTTTTAGGGTGGGACCATCTGTTTGAGCCTAAATCAGTTTGTAGCCTGACGCAGAAGTTTAACATGGCCTTTACATTATGATCCGATTCTAAACGATTTGCTACTTCTTGGAGTACTTCTGAAAGTGACTTATCTCCCGTATCCATGCTTTAGCAAGCCTGTGACCGCCGCGGCTCCTCATCAGGCGCTAAACTCTCCATGCGTGAATCGATGCTGCAAGTGCTGCTGCTCATGTCTGTATAAGGGACTCAGCCAATCACGTAACTGGCTCCGCCTCATGTCATTTGATTGACAGACGAAGTCATTCAGCTGTAAAACGCCATTATGTAAAAGAATACCATTGTGGAAAAGGACATTACATATATCTTTATTGACAGACTCAAGTCCATTACGAACAAACAAATAATACAACAAAATACAAAAACAAAAAAACAAAAACAAAACACACTAATTAAGAACACACACATAAAAGAGCCCTTGGTTTAAAAAACATACAGTTCATGTAACCAATATTTCCAGAACAATGAAGTGTATCTGAAATCACTTAAAAAAGGATCATTTATCAATTTTATAATTCCGTTACCAGATCTATTAGTTCGACACGTAAATTTATATATAAAATTCCTTAACAGTGCATCAAATGTTGGAACATTTGAGGTAACAAACAAGAAACTTGCACTCTTCCACCTAGGGTATTTTAACAGAATTCTTAGAGCATCATTATATGCAACCTTGATCTTATTCATTTTCCCTTTGCTATAGTTGCGCCATAGATGTGGGGAATATAATGGAGTACAGTAGGCTTTGAAGAGTTAAATTTTAACAATCAGAACAGTGACTAAATTTGCGCGCAAGCATATTTGCTTGGGCATATAGCTTTCTGCACTGTCTCAGTACATCATCATCCATCCATCCATCCATCCATTTTCTTGACCGCTTATTCCTCACAAGGGTCGCGGGAGTACATCATCATCATCCCTCAAAACATGGCCCAAATATTTTACCTTTGTTACAACTTTAAGTTCTTGTTTGGACAAATAGAAAGATGGAAATATTAGCTTTTGATCCACCTTAGATTTAATTATCATTACCACAGTTTTAATGG
>NC_135419.1:21342602-21362602 GCF_051991245.1 Festucalex cinctus | reverse complement strand
AAGTGGATTACTATCATTAAGGAGGCCTGTCACTATTGTTTCATACATGTTGAGCACAGCCATGAAATGTTCCTCTTTCTTACAGTTTGTATCATCACATAAGATAGCTTCACATGGGATGTCAACATTACTAAGAGTTATATCAGTTTGACAATTATACTGCCAGAGATCAAAATCCGATTGTTTTTCCCAGTCTAGCTTTCTACATGTACTGTTATTACAAACAGGCAATGCAGGTAAACACTCTAGGTCAAGTGTCATAGAAACTGGAATATGATCCGCAATAGCTAAACTATATAAGATCTCAGCTGTCACCAAGCAGTTGTGTGCATCAGCTGTGCATATACAGTGATCCAGCCAAGATGTTGTATGCCAAGCTTCACTAATATATGTATCTATCAGCTGGTAAGATTTTCTCACTTGAGAGCATGAGCTTATCATTTCCACAAAACTCCTTCAAATGTCGCCCAAACAAGGCGTGAGCATTTGATATATCAGAATTCATATCACCCATCACAAAGATACTCGTGTATTCACTGTCTTTTATAAAAGAACTAATCAAAGCGAGCCTATTAAGATATTCACCTTCATTCTGGTAAGATTCATAAGGTGTATAAACATTTAAAACAATAAATGTATTCCTATCATGTGTAACTTTAACTGCAATGGCCCAGTCAACCTCAAGCCGAACTACGGAAATTAATGGGTCTAGTTCCTTATGCCACAGAATGGCTACCCCACCAGGTATCCTGCCACGCACAATACCCAAACGCATATCAGTTGTGGACTCCCCTGCCCCATAGAAGTCACTGTGCACAGTGCTGAGTTTGTCCGGATCTTGTACAGATAGCATAGTCTCTTCTATATATAGAATATCAAAACTCTCAAAGAGTGCGTCAATAGCAATACGCCGTGCTTTATCACCAGCCCCTTGTCCAGTAGGCAGTCCACGCAAATTGTATGACACAACTTTCATCATTCATTCAACATCCACTTGCACACTTACCCCTCCTTGCAAAGGGGGCGCAGTGGCCATAATCGGCCCGAGGGCGCTAGCTTTACGTGGTTCATAATACCTCCGAACCAGAGCCCCTTCGGGCCATAATTCAGGATTATACATTTCATTAATGTCCTGACATTCTGCAGTAACTTTGAAACAGCCATATCGGCTACGTGCACAATAGATTTTTAAGCAGGTCACATCCCTGTTAAGTTTTGACTTAAGATACTCTGACAGCATCTCTGCATCCAAATCTGGACAGAATCTCGGGGCAAAAACACTCACTATTTTAGTCTTTACGACTTTTATAGTACTTACAGCGCCAGTGCCGATTATCGAAATAGATCCAGCTTTCTTTCGTCCAGCGGCAGCAACAGGCATTCCCAGCGCTGTATTCTCCAGTTTCTGCCGCGGCCGTCCTTTCTTGATAATTTTACTGCACCCAGGAGAGCCGGTGGTGGAAACAAACCCAGCTGAGTCACTTTTCGTTGAGGTTCCGCTAACACAGAGCCCGGAAGATTTCGCCCCGGTACGATTCCGAGGCGTCGGATCAGAAAAGCTTGCGGACAAACATTATGAAATAAAATCTGACTTTGTAAAAAAAAAACAACAACAAGTTTTTGTACCTTATAAAACCTTGAAAAATAAATTAAATGTCATTTTTTAAAAGTATGATGTTAAAATCATCATCCTGAAATATTTAATCAAAATAAAATATTTGTTACATATTAAAGAATAGGGGGCGGCACGGTGGACGAGTGGTTAGCACGTCCGCCTCCCAGTTCTTCCCAGGCTAGGACCTTCCTGGGTGGAGTTTGCATGTTCTCCCCGTGCCCGCGTGGGTCTTCTCCGGGTACTCCGGTCTCCTCCCACATTCCAAAGACATGCATGGCAGGTTAATTGGGCGCTCTGAATTGTCCCTAGGTGTGCTTGTGCGCGTGGATGGTTGTTCGTCTCTGTGTGCCCTGCGATTGGCTGGCAACCAGTCCAGGGTGTCCCCCGCCTACTGCCCAGAGCCAGCTGAGATAGGCGCCAGCACCCCCCGCGACCCTTGTGAGGAATAAGCGGTCAAGAAAATGGATGGATGGATGGATTAAAGAATAGTATATCACTTTTCATAGTAATACTAACACCTCATTTTAAAATTTAATGGCCATATTACATAATTGTCTGTTATTTATCGACAGGATAGTTATTTCAAAATTACCTTTTTATTTATTGAATTTTGACACTTTTGGGCTTCCATACACATCATCCATTCAAATATAATGAAAAACATGCCATTTATTAAACCATGAACGTTTCTGAAACGCGTGAGGAGCTTTATTTAAGGTGCTCGGAAACTACGCCCATATTTGGACTTCCTGATTAGAGCAGTTTGCGGCGTCACTTGCAGTCTCGTCAGTAGTGTGAGCGTTTGTGTAATTTATGTATGCTTCAAACAGTAGAAGGACTGATTGTGCACCCCAACTGCTATTGAAACTGTAACCCCGGGTTTTCACTGGATGCGGTTGCGGTGCGGTGCGTCTTGACTGCGTGCTCCGGACGGATCAATTTTTTTGTCAATCCACACCGGCTCCGCACAGCTGCGGTCCGGCAGCTCCGTCGCCGCCCACTTCCCAACGTGTCTCGCGGGACCGCGCGCGCGCGATCATGTGGCATTTCACAACGAGAGGTGGACTTCTTTTGATTTAACCTTTTCTTCTTCTTCTGCTATGAGATTCCATGCAGCATCCTTTTTTTGGTTGTCCTTGTAAATTAATAACGAGAGTCGGGTCAGTGCGGGTCCACTCTTTATTTCTGTCTTCCCCGTCCGGCTGCCGCTCAGTACGGCAAGCGAGACGGGCACAACAAGCAATCGCGAACATCAAACTCACAATACATTACAGTCCTTATAAAAAGGATGTGCCGTGTCATATATTATTTTGTGGTTTTCCACCTCCAATATAAACCTCTCCTCGTCCATGTTCGCTGGTGTCTAAACCGTGAATGAGCACATGGCCCGGCGACGCCCACGTCACGTTTTGCTGAAAAGCTTGCGAAATAGGAGCTGGCGAGTGTTTTATTCTGAAAGGTAACCGGAAATTTATTTTGAAACTGCGTCGGTCTTCCTGTCCCGCTCGAGGTGTTTTGTGCTAGCTTGCCATTTGCCGGAGGCCTACCGCTGCGGCGTCCGGCAAAAATAGAAAATAGGTCTATCCTTGCGGAAGGCTTGCGGCACGCCGCAGGCCTTCCGCAGTCGACACGCAACGCACCCGCAAGCGGTGTAAACTGCACCATTCGAATGAATGGAATCTAATTGCTTGCGTCGCCGGACCGCACCGCAACCGCACCGCAACCGCACCGCAACCGCAACCGGTGAAAACCCGGGGTAAGGGAAGTGGGAATGGTGTCCTGTTGTGTGCGTAGTAGGCGCCAGTCAGCGTCACCGTGTTGCCCATTCAGTTGGGACGGAGCCGCTCCGTCCCGCAACATTATATGGGTTGCATTTAGGCTTTTATGTATTTTTGTCACATTTTTCTTTCCCACTCTGTTAACCACATGCGCTATATAAAGTTTTCATTTTTGATAGGAAGATTATACAAAAAATACAAACAGTAAATACAGCTCATGTTAGAATTTTTTTTTTAATGCGCTGCAAACTGTGCGCTTTGACGGTGAAAGCACTGCGCGATTGCGCATGCGCTCAGCTTAGAGGGAAAATTGCTGCCGGGCCACTTTTTCGCCCCAGTCCGCCCCGATCCACGCATCTACCTGCACACTGAAAAACTCTCTCGATCTTACGACATGAACTGTGACCATCATGCGCTTGCTTACCAGAAAGATTGGCTCATTTCGGCGGGGCACCAGTTGAATCTTTCGTTTCCGCGCTCCGCTGGTACTCTCTGCTAACTGAGAGAGAGATGGGGCCGGGCTGGGCGATCTTGACGAGGCCGGGCTGGGCGATCTTGACGAGGCCGGGCTGGGCGATCTTGACGAGGCCGGGCTGGGCGATCTTGACGGGGATGGGCTGGCCAGTGATCTCGGCGGTCTATATAGCTGAAACTTATACAAATAAAACATATGGTTAATAGTTCAGCTCTTTGCAGCCAATTTAAAGGGATACACGTGACTCATTTCGCCATTTTTTAGCAGCAACAAGTTCATCTTTTGTCAGGTGTTTTGAGCTCAAGTAATCATCAGCTCACCTGTTTTCTGTGTGTAGTCATGTGATGTTGGCAAAGTGAGCCATGATTGGTCGTCACCTGAGCACAAGTACTTTCAGTTGACGGCAAGTGGCAAAATGTGTTTTTAAAGCCTCCAGGTGGAGGAGTGGTACCGTCACTTGCCGGTTGGCGCGGGTTCGCTCCTCCGCTTGGGAGAGACCCCGTGTGGCTTACATGAAGTAGGCTTGTGTGTCAGTGAGTGGTTACAAAAAAAAAAAAAGTGTTTTGAAAGCTACTAATTAGACAAGAAAAAATAATGTTATCAAATTAATTGTAGACAAAATGTGAACTTCATACTGCTGAAAATAGCTAAATAAGTCAGGTATCCCTTGAAGGCAGTTTGTACATTTCAAATGTATAAATTACAGAGGCAATGTAGTGTGGAAATAGAAACGAGCTGATTCTTTCAGGGGCTAACGGGAAAGACGACAGTGTGCCGGTTAGAGCCAGGCAGGGAGAGACAGGACTCCCGGATGGGATGTGATTCAGTAGCCTTTAGTGAAGGGATCATTGCTAGGAATATACATTGATTGACATGATGCTGGAGATAGGAAGTGAAATTGGCTTTAAATTGACTGGCTAGACTTAGAATTGAGTCTGCAAAACAGAAAAAAATAATTACTCTTAGCTCACAATATTATGACAAATAAAGCAAAGCTCAAATATATCACTAAGTTAGATACAGTAATGTCCAAAATGGTGACACGCCAAACGTACAGCATCTCAACAATACAAAGGCAGCAAAGAAACGCAGTGAAATTGCCGTGAAATTAACTGCACTTAGGGACGGCATGACAAGCCTACATACATTTTTAACTTAAAAATCCACCCCTTACATGAAGTAAGCGTGTGTGAGAGAGTGATTTAAAAAAAACAAAAAAACTTAAAAATCCACCCCTCCTGCAATAATGCAGCGAGGAGGAGGAGCTACACTCGTCACTTTACGGGACACTATAATATGCAAATACCGCACTGCAGGGGTGCTCACACTTTTTAGGCATGCAAACTACTTAAAAAAATGACCAAGTCAAAATGATCTACCCACCACAAAAATCCAAAACATTGAATTATTGTCAAATGTATTGAGGATTCTTTGTATGTAGCCTACAATGTACAGTATGCTGATGTATTTTGCATAACCGAGCGAGCCAATATTGCAAAACACATAAGTAGAGGGCTTTGCCCTTTCTGCATATCCCACAATGCATTGCCTGCAGATATTTTGGAAGGCTCTGCCTTGCTATATGTTAGCTCTACGGTATACTCTCTCACTTGTTGACAATCCATCGAGTGATAATGCCTACGAGTCTACGACGTGCTATTATTAACTGCTACAGCCGGGGTGGAAGAGAGTCTTGGAGAATGAAGCCATGTACGTAATCTGAGAACCTTATATTGATAATTGTTATCAAATTATGGAGTCAATGTTATTTTATGTCAGTATTATAAATTATCAGTCAAATTTTATCAAAAATGTTTGAGGATGAGGAATTTATGTCACAGTGCCATTTTGTTGTCTACTGCTCTAACAGAAGAAAATAAATAAAAAAATGTGAGCTTCCCCTTAATTTGTGACAGTAATGTTTAGAAATGAGAAATATTACATGTGATGTGATTCGTGATTACATTTTTATTTTGATGGGAAAACACTTGAATTCCTTCATAATACAGAACTTGACAACTGGAGAATGTTTCAATGGCACCACCTAGGCATTAGAATCTGAAATAAGTATATACTTGATTGGATTTATTTTTTAGAGTAAGTAAATACATTGTGATGAATATTCAATTCACTTTCAGGAACACCACATCCAGACTGGGCTCCCAACAAACTCCTTGGCTATGATGGGAAAGTCACCCACTAAAGCAGCTGCACGCCATGCTAGACGACACAACAGAAAGGAAGCTGCTAAGAAGAAAGAGGCTGCACTTGGTCTCTTTGAACTACAAAAAAGAAAGGATGCTACTAAGCCAACAGAGGCTGAGCTGAGTATCACTGTCACTAGGGGTGGGCGATATGGTAAAAATGTCATATCACGATTCTTTAAAAAATAAATTCACAATCTCGATTTTATCATGATTCTTTTTTTTTCTTCTTTTTTTTACATACTTTTAGAATTTTTGTAAAATTTAAAACATATTTAAAATGTATATAAAACCCTAAAAGAAAAAAAAACAGGCATCTTAAGCCAACTAAGCTTTATGAACAGGTTTCATTTGAAATGCATTTTTTTTTTTTTTTTTATCAAATAGTACAATGAATGTAAACATAAATGGTAATGAACAGCCTCGGTTACTTTAGTTACAGTGCCAACGGTCTTTGAACAGCACTTAACACCACAATAGAAATTGAACATGTTTTTTCTTCTATAAACTATCGACAAAAACAGTTTGGAATGAGTTAGCAAAGTAAATAAAACACAGAATTGGAAAGTAGAAAACACTGTTTACGACAGCGTTTGCTCGTCCGCGACTCCGCATAGTTTACAAATTCTCGTAGGTGCGCATGTGGGCAATGTGGATTGTGGACGTGTCGCGGCGCCCGTCGGCTGTCGGTTCCGAGGTGGTCGGACGGCGCTGGCACCGGCCTCTCGTTGGAACGTCATTTGCTTTGGGGAGTCGTGCGGAACCTCACGGATGCTTCGGGCTCCAGGTGGAGGAGTGGACACATCAGCATTAACTTGCTTACTTAGCATTAGCATGCTAACTAGAGGAGTGGAGTAAGTTTGTGTGCGATTTTGTGTGAGTGAGTGCGTGAAGGGAGGAAAAAAACAAAAAGAAAACACGGATGCATCAAGCATAAACCAAGCTTGAGCCCGCATAAAGTTGAACTGTATAAAATGTGCCCTACAGACGATCTTGTTGATCTTTCAGCTTTATGAGATCGTCAACACTTAACGATCCTTAACGATTTAATATCGTCATATCGCCCACCACGAGCTGTCACTGACTTTTTTTCAAATCGACTTTACTTCTCATATTATTAACGACTAATCGACTTATTATTATTATTATTATTATTATTATTATTATTATTATTATTTTAATTTTTATTTATTTATTTATTTTTTAGTTTTGAGGCCACAAATGTTCAACATGTGTTGAATTGAGTGGATAATCTGCATATAAATACCGATTGTTCCTTATATTTCCTGTACAATAATAGTCTTCAATTTACAGTGTAACAGCGGCGAGTCCGCACGCACGCACGCACACACACACGGTGCTCCCCAACTTGTCAGGCGACAAGCCCTCCCTTATCTTCAATTTCAGTGTTGTTTGGTCATTAAAACACATGCAATGGTGGTTGTTTGTTTGTTTTTTGCCGTGACCCGCAACTGATCACCGAGTGTTATTTTGTTACGAGAATTTTCTTTTTTTTTCTTTTTTTTTTATTACGCCGAGGGGAATAAGTTCTTCTTTTGCGACCGAGATGACATGACTTTGCGTTTCGAGCTGTGTTTATGACCACCAATTCACCATCGAGGGTCACGGTGAGTGAAAAGTTTGCCTTTCGCGTTGCCATGATTTTGCGGTGCTACGCGCTAAGCTAACTCCCAGTGAAATGTGTTTGACTCGACAAAATGGCCATCACGATGCTGCAGCAAACTGGTCGTGCACATTTGTGTAATCCTATACGCTTGTAAATGTCTATAAGCACGTGCTATTCACGGCAGGCCAAGAATTTGTCGTTCCGAGTGTTCATGGCAAAATAACGCTAGCAAGAGATTTGCCGGTCGCAGCAAAATAAGTAACTGCTGACTCATAAAAGTGACAGTCACACAATTAAGCTGCTGCCAAGCGCTACACGAGGGAGCGAACTAAATGACAATATTACAAGCATTTTTGTAACATTATTGTCGTGTTTACCTTTGTCTAACCGTGACGCGCTGACTCCAGTATTTCTCCGGTATTCATAAACAGTGGCGTCAAATTGGCCGTCCAATCGGCCGTCCGTTCACTCGGCAGTCATGCCGCTGTACTGATCCATGAGCGTCTTGGTGTATCTTTGCAGCTTATACCGACTTTTTGAGGGTCGTGTGAACATTTTAGTTGTTCACCTCCCCAAGCTTGGCAGTAATAACATGCATGGTGGCTTGGTGACGCCGATTCAAAGTCGTGCTCTCTTCCTCTCCCAAATGTTTACAAGAGCCTGTACCTCTGTCCTCCTATCCGTTCGCTTTTCCTCCATTTTAAAATATTGCAACCAATGAGGACATCATCACAACTAATAAATATTGTAAATACTGTACATGTATGCTTGCAGTAAAAGAACTGTATGCGCAGTTAGGCTAATGACACCTCCAAATTCAAACAACCAATCAGGCCAACCAAACAGGAGCCATTTTTTACTCTGTCCGACGTGTCCGCAACCATCCATGATTATGGCATGCTTTTTTACTTGGTCTGAGGAAATATTCTAATGTTTTGAGATAGGGTATTTGAGTTTTCTTAAGCTGTAATCCATAATCAGCAATATTAAAACAATAAAAGGCTCGCAATATTTCAGTTGATTTGGAATGAATCCAGAATGTATGGCATTTTTGCTTATTTAATTGCATTACAGAAAATAATGGACTTTATCACAATATTCTAATTTTCTGAGACATTTCTTGACAAAATTGTTTTTATATGCTGCGTACTTTCAAACGTGTGTCGCTCTGTTGTGCCATTTGACTGAGATACAGCAAAATGTGCCTGACATTAACATAAGCAAAAAATGTGTCCAAAACAAAAATGCCTTATGTGTGACGTCAAAATCCACAAATACATTTCCATTTACTTTTACCCAAGTTATTTTTATGACCTGTTATTTGGTAAATAATACTATTAATAAAAAGCTTTTAAAAAAACATGTCTGCAGTTTATCCACTCTCTGTCCATCCATCCATTTTCTTAACCGCTTACTCCTCACAAGGGTTGCTGGAGCCTATCCGAGCCAGCTTGGGGCAGTAGGCAAGCCTGAACTGGTTGCCAGCCAATCGCAGTCACAACGAGCTGAGATCACATTCGCCTCGTTATCTGCAATAATCCACGGCGTCAAACTTGGATCACACAGCTTTTGAGAATGCGCCACTCTTCCCTTGATAACACACTGTCCACTTTTATTATGTTTGTACGCACAAACGTCACAAACTCATCCACAAACAAACCAGTCATAGCTTTCTAGACTCTTGTAATTCTGAAAGTCCTTCAAAGTGTAAAATGGGCTGTGGTGAAAAAAGAGATAGATAATGCATCGAGGCGTATCTGCTGGGAAGATGTCGTGCTCATTGCTCCCCTCAGACTTGTCGATCTGATATGGATCTTGACCCCCGATCACAGCGATTTTTCTCCATGTATCTTAAAAAAAAGCCTTCTTGTCGAGTAAGTCGTAATATTTCTCCATCGTACTAAATTCGATAACGTTATATTCATCTTGCGAGAGCAAGGTTAGCGTGGACGCGTACCTCTCAGAAAACAGAGCCTGTCAAAATGGACGACAGCACAGGATTGTGGGATATGTTACTATTTTTAGCACAAAGGGCAAACCCCTCTATAATTAGCAATGAACTTTTTTTTATTATTATTATTTGTGTAAGGGATGCATTTTTTTTATTTTTTGGAAGGGATGCATTTTTTAATTTTTATTTTTTGTAAGGGATGCATAGTCCGGACAGTATCTTCTGCCAGCCAGCCTCAAGCACGCTTCCAAAATGTTCATCAGTCATGGTGGAACGGTATTTGGACTTTATAATCTTCATGTAGGAAAAGGCTGACTCACATAAATATGCAGTCAAGGTGATAGCATATTTCCTCATGTTGGGGTACGTTTCCTATGTGACTGAGTACCGATGCTTCGGTGGCGCTTTTGAAGAATGTTGTGTGAAAAATGAGTGCTGTCCGGATTTGTGTTCCTTCATCTTTCTCTTTCTCAGCTCGCTTTTCGACGGTTTAGTCTGTGTCGTATTTTCCACGAACAGTCCGAAAACGCTGCTCCACATTTGCCTTCTGTGGCATTGCGACGGTAGACTGGCAGATGAGGCACTTCGAAAATTACATTGTGAAAAAAAGTCCACCTCGCATTCCGTATGAACGTAATGTTTTTGTCTTCTTACTTGGTCCCGCTCCCTCATTCATTTTGATTACTATAAGCATTAGCGATGGCTTCAAACCCAAGGGATTTGTGTACTAGCTTAGCGCTCAGCGCCGTTGTTTGCGCATTAGCGGTGATCTAAATGTCAAAGTTCAGTCGTCATCTGACTGGTTTCCCTGTATGTCAATCAAGTAACGGGATTGATGATAGGTTGACATCATAAGTTCTGCTGCACTTTGCGCCGTTGTTTGCGCTGGAGTGGTCACCTGAATGTTAAACTCAGTTATATCAATCAAGTGATGGGATGAATGATTATTGACGTCAAGCGATTAATTACGATTAAACGTTTTAATCGCCTGAAACTCCTAATAATAAATGAGAAAGGCTTCAGTCCAGATTTAAAACAATCAATTCTAAAAAAAAATCAACTGTCGCAATCCGAAATACAACACAGAAACATGTTTGGCGTTCCATCTACCTGCTTGAGGCCATGTGACGAGCTGTAGGAGCTTGCGATGGCGTTCGTCCCTCTGTTGACGCGGGCTCCACTGGTGATGGGGGCGCTGTTGGCTGAGTGAGCGTTTCCCTCGCTGTCGGTAGGACTGGGGAACAGATTCAAAGCGTGCACAGTTACTCAGTGATTTAAAAAAAAAAAAAAGATTATTTTGGTGATAATCTCTTGGCGTAAAGATTGTTTAAATTAAGAGGAACATACTTTTTTTTTTCTAAACCTAAATACAGAACAAAACGAACGATGTATTTCAACTCAAGGTGTCAGTCTATGGAACAATTTGGATTGTAAAAATCTCAATCTATTTGTTTTTTTGTTTTTTATGTATATTTCCTGCAAAAAATATATGTATAGCAAAAGGACATGCAGTTGAATTATTTTTTAATTCATTTTGTGCCGATTCTTTTTTGTGTGTGTTGATTAGGGGCAAACAAAACAAGTTTGACTTCTTTCTGTCCCCTTTCATTTCTTTTATTTTAAAGAGTGAAATAAATGGATTTGATTTCATTTAAAATAAATTGCTGTTGATTTCATAGAAATACAATGTATCAAAATTACTACATAGCTGCCCTAATGATCTTGAATTTTGCAAAATATAAAAAGGTATTCAAAATAAAAATAAACGTGTGAAAAAAATGTTTAGGTCAAAATTCATTTTGATTCACTTGGTCCTTCATTTGAATAAAATAATTATTTTCATTTTTTTTTTTGCTTCCATTTATATTTTGACATTTGAGGTCTTGTTTTTTCAGTTGCATGTTTTTTCTTCTTTTCAGATTCAGATCTTATTTTTTAGGGTTTCAACAAATTTTTTTCAGTTTCAAAACTTATAGCACACGTGCACTAGTACAAGCAATTGACAAAAAAGTGAAAGTAAGACATTTCAGACTCACTTAGGGTCAGGCAGTGATGACGCTCTGTTTGGCAAGAGGCTCTCAAAAGCTGAATGGTAGCTTCCCTCACTGTCCGAACACCTGGGGAACAGATCAAAGCATGCACAGTCACTGAGTGATCCCCCCCAAAAAAAAAAAATCTCTTCGCGTAAAGATTGTCCACCTTTTCTTGCTTCTTTGCTCGGCGGTGAAGCTCATGTCCACATCGTCGAGCTCTCGCTTGCGACTCTTCTTGGAGCAGCGGTCCTCGAGGGCCTCGGGCACCGCGGCGTACCTTTGGTACACCATACTGAAAGACAGGAAGTGAACATATCCAAATATCAGGAATCAGCAACGTAACTCCATTTTGCATAGTTGCTCTTCCAGTCACCGTAATAGTAAATAGGTTGAATCAAACCTTGCAAAATTGTGGTCAGGCCGTGCGATCCTGATGCAATTTCTTTTGTTCCGAGGCGTCAAGATGTGCTTTTTACCGAAGCCGTCCAACCTGACAGGAAGCAGGACTCCCGTCGAGGAAGTGCCCGGCTGCTGAAGGGGGTAATGCCTCTGTGGGGTGATGGTGAAGGGTCCATTTGTGCCTGAAGTCTTCCTGAAACAAAGGAAAACAATTGTCCACTCCACTGAAAATATTTTATTTATGAGACAAATCACTCATTAAGTCAAAATTAGGGTGAATTCAATGTAAAAAATCATAGGGATACTCTATAAAACAAAGGATGTCCTGAACATGAAACATGAACATACAGATTTTATTGTTCATTATTATTACCATATTTGATTTATTGTGTGGAAATCTGTAGAAACGTATATAAAACAAATACTAACCCTGTTTTCAAATTGCAAAAATGAGCCATAAGAATTATTAATCGATCAAAATATACAGAACCAACACATTCACTATTTATTAAATTAAACACAATGAAATTTTATGACTTGAGTTTAAAATAGCACAAATAATGTATCAAGCTTACAACAATCTACTCTGCCACAGTACTCAGACGTTGTTTGAAAATAGATACAATCCTTATGATATAAGGGTATATATCACCTACACACCTAGGGACAAGTAACGAAACTATTTAAAGAGAAACTACAGATTAAGGAGAAGATTGAGTTGGAGAGGGTACATCGGACAGGCAAACCGGAACCTGGGAGGACCAGACCAAGGAAAATTGCAGTTCAATTTGAAAAATATAAAGATAAAACAAGAATTCTACAAAAAGCAAAACAGCTGAAGGGCACAAACATATACATAAATGAAGAATTCACTGATACTTTTAGAAAAAAACGGAAAGAACTGATACCAAAAATGAAAGAAGCACGTGAAAGAGGAGGGATTGTCTACCTAAGATATGATAAGCTTATAATTCACCTCCGCACAAGTACACTAAGACACCATGACCAACACAATTTATCAATAAACTGAGAGACCATGTATTACATCTGATTAAGAAAGTTGACAAATATCTAAATGGCAAAACCACACTCAAATGAAACTAACTTCAATACATTTGATTACACTGAACATAAGACATAAGATCTAGAAAATAACCTTGACCCAGATAACCTTTTTTATAGTAATAATTTTGATCTTGTTTGTAAGTACCATACTAGTGAGCAATTCAATTCTAACATAGATATGGACTGTCATGCATTTTCAATTATACATTTTAATTGTACAAGTCTACATAAAAACTTTACTGACATTAAAGAATGCTTGAGTAAAATAAATAAATTTCAAGTAATAGCAATATCAGAGACATGGCTTGATAATGAGAAAATATGTGATATAGAAATGGAAGGATATGAACTGTTTACAATGAATAGAGAAAATAAAAGGGAAGGGGGTGTTGCAATATATGTTGATAAGGTATTAAAATGAAGAAAAATTGAACATCTGACAACCACCATAGATAACGTAATGGAATGTGTAACTATTGAAGTATATGTAAAAAATGCATCAAATATAATTATAAGTTGTATATATAGGACACCTGGATCATGTCTTGATACATTCAATGATAAATTAGTGGATATTCTGAGTTATACACGTGATAAGAAAATGCGAATAATGTGTGGTGATTTTAACATTGATTTGTTAAATCCAAATGGATACCAGAAAACAACTGACTTTATAAATATAATGTATAGTAATAGTTTATTTCCTCTCATTACAAAACCTAGTAGAATAACAATTGATACAGCTACACTAATAGATAATATATTTACAAATAAAATTGACTTAAAAATAGAAAGTGGACTCCTTATTAATGATATAAGTGATCATCTCCCAGTCTTTGCACTTTTTTATGACTATTTTGATAACAAAATGAAGTGGATAACGTACACATTTGAAAAAAAGAGTAAGAACAACACGCTCCATGGCTGCCTTTAAGTTGGATTTAGAGAAACATAACTGGTCTGAGGTTTATTCAAATAATGATCTTAATACTGCATATAGTGAATTTCAGTTAACAATTATCTCTTTATATAATAAACACTGTCCATTAATTAAAATTACAAGAACGTATAAAGGTCCAAATAAGGCATGGATGACGAAGGGGATAGAAAATGCATGTAAAAAGAAAAATAATTTGTATAAAAGATTTATTAAATTGAAAACTGTGGAAGCTGAAACAAAGTATAAGACTTATAAAAATAAACTATTAAATATTAAACGAATAAGTAAGAAAATTATTATCATTCATTATTAGAGCAGAATAAAAGGAATACACAAGAAATATGGAAAATACTAAATCATGTAATTAAAAACTGTTCTACAAAAATAAATTATCCACAATATTTTATAAAAGATAAAAATATTGTAATTGATGAAATTTCTAATATAGCCAATAATTTTAATGAGTATTTAGTTAATGTTGGCAGTAACTTAGCAAACGAAATTCCAGAACCAAGAAATAAATATGAAATAGATAAGTACATTGAAAATAATTCTTCCACTATGTTCCTTAATGCTGTTAATGATATAGAAGTATTAAATGTTGTAAAAACATTAAAAAAGAAAAAGTCCACTGACTGTTCTAATATCAATATGATACTAGTAAAAAGTATTATAGAATATATTGTTCAACCTTTCACATATATATGCAATTTGTCATTTAAAACTGGTATATTTCCATCAAAAATGAAAATAGCAAAAGCTATTCCTATTTACAAAAGTGGAGATAGGCACATATTCAATAACTACAGACCAATATCATTGTTGCCACAGTTCTCAAAAATTCTAGAAAAATTGTTGTTATACCGACTTGACAACTTTATTGAGAAACATAAGCTCTTAAGTGAAAATCAATATGGGTTTAGAGAAAAACGGACCACCTCAATGGCAGTCATGGAACTCGTAGAAGCAATATCAACTAACATTGATAATAAAAAAATTACTGTTGGGATTTTTATGGATTTAAAAAAAAGCTTTTGACACCATAGATCATACTATATTAATGAATCAATTAGAGCGGTATGGTATAAGAGGTTTAGCATATAAATGGATGAAAAGTTATTTGGATGATAGATATCAGTATTTGAAGTTTAATAATATACAATCAAAATACTTGAAGATTACTTATGGTGTCCCCCAAGGATCTGTGTTAGGCCCTAAATTATTTATATTGTATATAAATGATATCTGTAGTGTCTCAAAAATATTGAAAAGTGTCTTATTTGCTGATGATACAACTTTCTACTGTTCAGGAGAAAACCTGAAGCAGCTTCTGTCCACTGTGGAGTATGAATTGAATACATTAAAAAAATTGGTTTGATATGAACAAACTATCATTAAATTTAAATAAAACCAAGTTCATAGTTTTTGGCACTAGACCAATCACTCATCAAGTTAAAATTATGGTGAATTTAATTGAAATAGAAAGGGTGTATGAAAATATATTCCTTGGAGTAGTTATTGATGATAAATTATGTTGGAAACCACACATAGAAAATGTTAAAAGGAAAATGTCAAAAATCATCGGGATACTCTATAAAACCAAGGAGGTCCTGAACATGAATTCACTATATACATTAAATAATACATTATTATTACCATATTTGACCTATTGTGTGGAAATCTGGGGAAATGCATATAAAACAAACACTAACTCTTATTAATCGATTAAAATATACAGAATCAACACATCCATTATTTATCAAATTAAATACAATGAAATTTTATGACTTGGTTGAGTTTAAAATAGCACAAATAATGAACAAAGTATATAATAATCTACTAAATTAGACACAGTCCTTATGAGATAAGGGGTACAAGTGTGTACAAAAAACCCAAAACAAGAACAAATATTAAGCAAAAGTGTGTTTCTGTAAAAGGTGTTAATTTGTGGAATAATCTGGGAATTGATTTGAAAAGATGTGACTCACTTGTTGAGTTTAAAAAATTGTTTAAATGCAAAGTTCAAAAAGATTACTTATGTCAAATAAGAGCATGAAAATTGTATATAATGAGTATGAGTATATGATTTATAAATGTATTATGGTATATGTTTAGGAATTTCATGTACATATGTTGCTGGATAATGCACGCATCATTTTATTTTTAAAAATATTAACCTAGTATTGTATTAATAATGAAATCAGTTTAATTGTATAATGCATGAGGGGTAGGACTAGATAAGTTTTTAACTTCTTCCTACTCCCTTTTGAACATGTAAACTATGATGAGTTTGTTTTTTGTTTTTTCTTTTCATCTTTTCTTTTTTAACTTTTGTTTCTCTGCTGTTTGTTTTTATGTTTATATGTTCAATAAATCAATCAATCAATATCCATCCATCCATTTTCTTGACCACTTATTCCTCACCAGGATCGCGGGGGGTGCTGGCGCCTATCTCAGCTGGCTCTGGGCAGTAGGCTGGGGACACCCTGGACTGGTTGCCAGCCAATCGCAGGGCACACAGAGACGAACAACCATCCACACTCACAAGCACACCTAGGGACAATTCGGAGCACCCAATCAACCTGCCACGCATGTCTTTGGAATGTGGGAGGAGACTGGAGTACCCGGAGAAGACCCACACGGGCACGCGGAGAATATGCGATATAAGGGTATATAGTGTCTATAAAAAAATAAATAAATAAGAGCAAATATTAAATATTGTTTCTGCAAGAACAGTCAGACATAAATGTGCTCAACATAAATGGCAACCCCACTTAGTTTTTTACACTTCTTTTCCGCAGAAGTTCTCCGGGAAAAGGGCACTCATTGGGATCTGGCGATGAACTTGAACTGAACCAGTGACTGTTTACCGCAGAACAAGCCAAGTAAGCAATTATGCGTATGCGCGTTGTCAGATACGCTGCATGACTGACGGCTTTCTTGCCAGTCAAAAGGCGCACGTACAGAAACAGCGTTCTCGGAAATAGACCCAGCTGACGTCACTTTACAGGGTTATTGAGGCAAATCAAGACGATGATGGATTTGTGCGAAAAGTGACTGTACAAATGGGAGAGAGAAGTTATTAGGAGTATCTAAACGACAAAGGATTAGAAGGTCCTGAGAAATAATCCTGAGTAAAGGTTATAAGTATTTACTCTGTTAGGCTATTATTTGTTTGAAAATGTCACTTTCGATGTTGTTGTATTGATGTCATTTATAAGAGTTGTATGTTGAGTTGAATACAATGTTGAAATTACCACTGATTATTTAGAAGACATGTAAAATGTTAATCAAGGGTAATTTGGTGGGAGTGTAGCTGGCGCTAGTATTGCCCCTGAATGGTTGCCATGACAACGAAACCATGCAGTCTGTTTGAGTTTATTATTTTTGTAGATGTTCTTATTTGACTGTAAATGTGCATTTTGTTTTTCTGTTTATTATTATGAAACAATTTATGTAGAAAATATTCCGGTAGCAATCACTTCCGGTTCGGGTCAAAAAGTTTGGAAGGCGCCAGAACGCGAGATCGAGAGACACGAAGCAAAAGAGAGTGAAAGACTTCCTTTGGACAATTTATCTACCACTGGTTAATTAACAGTGTGCCCATGGTATGTTTTGTTTTGTTTGTTTGTTTATGAACATTTGATTTTTAAAAAATTACTGTAAATCCATCCATCCATCCATTTTCTTGACCGCTTATTCCTCACAAGGGTCGCGGGGGGTGCTGGCGCCTATCTCAGCTGGCTCTGGGCAGTAGGCAGGGGACACCCTGGACTGGTTGCCAGCCAATCGCAGGGCACACAGAGACGAACAACCATCCACACTCACAAGCACACCTAGGGACAATTCGGAGCGCCCAATTAACCTGCCGCATGTCTTTGGAATGTGGGAGGAGACCGGAGTACCCGGAGAAGACCCACGCGGGCACGGGGAGAACATGCAAACTCCACCCAGGAAGGCCGGAACCTGGACTCGAACCTGAGTCCTCAGAACTGGGAGGCGGACGTGCTAACTACTCGACCACCGTGCCGCCCTTGACTGTAAATATTGATTGTAAATACGCGCAATGTCTTTGTTTTTAGTTTTCACGGTGTTCCATAATCAAACCTTGAGGTATTGTGGTCAGGCCGTGTGATGTTGATAGTGACACTCTTTTGTTTCAGACACGTCCGGATGACCTTCTTTTTCCCGAATTTGGGCCACCTGGCGGCCAGGAAAGGCAGGACTTCTTCCACCGAGGAAATGCCCGGCAGCTGAAGGGGGTCGTGCCTCTGTGGGATGCTGGTGAAGTGTCCCTTTGTGCCTGAAGGCTCCCTGAAACAAAGGAAAAAATTGTTAGTTGACTGAAAACACTTTATTTCTAATGTTTGTAAAAAATGTATTTGTCATTTAAATTCTATGTAACGGAGTGACTTACCTGCCTTTCAGCAGAAATAAATAAAAGTCTTGGTAACACTTTATAATGAGTACACACTATTAAGCGTCTATTAACTAATGCTTAATAGATGCTTAATAGTGTGTACTCATTATAAAGTGTTACCAGAGTATTTAAAAAAAAAATAAATTGCTGTTGATTTAATAGAAATATAATGTATCAAAAGTACGGTACTACTTAGCTGCCTTACAAGGTGCCTGACATAAAATACAAAAACAATATCCACACAAAACGCAGCAATAATTTGGGAACTGTTCAAATATCAGTGGAAAGTCGATTCCAATAGCAGGCAAGGTATGAGCTATGAAATATTTAACTTGAAGATGAAAAATGGTCCTCTCAAAAGAGTCACAATGACACCCCGCCCCAAAATGCACACAGGTGATATTGACTTGTAAATACAATAGTTTAGTGTCCCTCGTGTATTACTTGGGGTGGGAGTGGTGGAACAAAACAAACAAACAAACAAAACATTTTCATTTTATTAATTTTCAAAAGCATTTGAGACATCACATCCATGATAAGTTATCAATAAAGCACTTTTCACAGGCCACATCAAATGGCAAATAATCTTTTAATGGAGACAAAATTATGAAATCAAATTTCCCACTGTGGTAATGTGACCTAATTTATGCAAGAAAATAGCACAAGGAGCAACAATAAAGTAAGCAAACTTTGGCTGATGCCTCAGTAGATGAATTGTAAGCCAAATGTGATCTTCAAAGTTGAGGCTGATTTAGACTCTTGAGAGGTCAAACTTCCAAAACGTTGAAAGGGTTCAAATCTCGGACGATGACCTTGCCTGCTATTGGAATTGACTTTCCATTGATATTTTAAGAGTTCCTGAAAATGTCAGGTTCATATCTTTTTCCTAAGGTATTGGTTGCTATGGACATTTTTTATGATGCAAGTACCTGAGTGCTGACTGGTGTGTTTCAACTATTTTTGGTTGCTATTAGTGTTGTTCCAATACCGATACTGGTATCGGCAGAGGTGCCGATACTGCATTAAAACAGTGGTATCGGTATCGGTGATTACTAACAGGTAACATGCCGATACCTAAACTCCAACACTAATATAGGATTTGGGATGCAGCATCTTGGTCTTGCTCGTGCACGGCTTTCACTGATGTTTACTGCATGCCAATCTAAGATAGCCGATCCTATTGGCCCTTGAATGCTCTGAATCAATGGCAGGACAGCTTTTTCATGTTGAGGAAAAAAAACCTTAGGTATCGGTATGGTATCAGTATCGGCCGATACTGCAAAGCTGGGTATCCGAATCGGTATCGGGGGCCAAAAAACGGTATCGGAACAACACTCATCTGAGACAATTATTTTGTGTATTTATCATTTATTCAATCTTATTTTATTATTTATTCAATATATTTTGCATTTATAGTCTTAGGTTTATTTACGTTTTTACAATTTCAGTCTGTACATTTGCTGACATTTTCGAGAGGTTCATAGGCCAAGAGC
>NC_135419.1:21322602-21337602 GCF_051991245.1 Festucalex cinctus | reverse complement strand
AAAACTGCTGGTGCATTGGTGAGTCCGAAAGGCATGACGAGGTACTCGTAATGTCCCCGGGGCGTGTTAAAACCAGTCTTCCACTCATCTCCCTCGCGGATCCGGATGAGGTGATAGGCGTTGCGGAGATCGAGCTTTGTGAAGATTCTAGCTTGTTGCAACTGGTCAAACACAGAGGACATCAATGGCAATGGGTACCGGTTCTTGACCGTGATGTCATTCAAGGGGCTGTAGTCAATGCATGGGCGTAGGGATCCATCCTTCTTGCTCACAAAGAAGAAGCCTGCTCCTGCAGGTGAGGAAGACGGTCGGATGAGGCCGGCTTTCAAGGATTCGTCAATGTAACTGTTCATGGCTTGGCGTTCGGGTCCAGAGACCGAGTACAGTCTCCCCTTGGGAATGGTTGAGCCGGGAATCAGATCGATCGGGCAATCATATGGGCGGTGTGGAGGGAGAGTCATGGCTTTGGTCTTGCTGAAGACCTCCCGCAGATGGTGGTAGCAGGAGGGAACAGTGTGCAAGTTCGGGTACTCTTCTTGAGCCGGTGGGACGAGAGTCACCTGGTGAACCTGGGCTGCGGGTTGTTCCAACCTGTGAGAGCTGCAGTCTTTTCCCCACTCCAGCACAACTCCAGTGTTCCAGTCGATTCTGGGGCCATGTAGACACAGCCAAGGGTGTCCCAGAACCAAAGTGGGGGAAGCGGCGTGGAAAACATGGAAACGGAGAGTCTCGAAGTGAGGTCCGATTCGGACTTCCAGAGGTTCAGTGATGTGGGTGATTTGGAAGAGCTCCTTGCCATTCAGCGCTCGAGCCTGGATGGTCAAAGAAAGGGGTTCGGTGGCGGCTCGTATATGCTTTACGAGCTCCCAGTCCATGAGACTTTCGTCTGATCCGGAGTCGATGAGGGCTGGCAGATCTAGGGAGACATTGTGGTGGGTTATCTGAATTTGCGTAAGTCTGTGACTCTTGGCGGGTCGGGGTGCCGGAGGACTCGCCGGGGAGTGGCCCTTTGTGGAGCAGGATTCCACCAAGTGTCCAAGACCTCCACAATAGTAGCAGCGGCCCTCTCGGCGTCGGCGCTGCCTCTCCTCCGGCGAAAGCCGAGCCCTTCCCAGTTGCATGGGTTCGTCGCTAGCGAGGTCCACCTCTCCCGGTTCCGGTCGGGAAGGAGCGATGAATCGCGGCCTTCTGGCCTCCGGTGTCCGCGTCCAGGGGGTGGGTTCCTCCCTCCTTCGCGGTCCGCCGATCTTGGCCAGCTCCTGGCGACGATGATCGGTCCGGATAGCGAGGGAAATCAAGGCGTCCAAGTCCGCGGGGAGATCGACGGGAACCAGAAGCTCTTGAATAGCTGGTGAGAGTCCTTTCAAAAAATGGTCGTGGAGTGCGATGGCATTCCAGCCACTGTCCGTTGCCAACGTTCGAAAGCGAATTGCATAGTCGCTGACAGATTCCTTGCCTTGCTGAAGTCGACTCAGTGCTCGTGCCTTCTCTCGGTCATGGTTTTCTGGATCAAAAACTCGGCGCAAAGCGATTTGAAAGTCCTGTACGCTTTGGCAGACCGAGGAACCCCTGGCCCATTCCGCGGTCGCCCAGGTTTTGGCCCGACCCGTCAGGTGAGATACCATGAAGGCCACTCGGGATCGGGCTGTGGGAAATGCCTGTGGTAACTGTTCAAAATGAATGTCGCATTCCGTGAGAAAAGTCTGACAGCGTCCGGGTTCACCGGAGTATCGTTCCGGGGAGGCCAGTCTCAATCCTACCCCGGTGAAAGGCGTGGTCGGTACAGAGAACTCAGGGGGAGGAATTTGTCCGGTGGAAGCTGGCGCTCGACGCCGTGAAAGGCTTACCAGCTCGTGGACCTGGCTGGTCAATTCCTCCATCCGGGACAGCATGGTCTGTTGGATCTGGTCCTGGGTGTTGAGCCGGGTCTCCTGGCTCTGCAGTGCGGCCTCGACCGTGCCTGCTGGGTCCATGCTGGCCGAAGTGTACTGACAAGGCGGGGTCAAGTAGGACTCAGACGCAGGCGTAAGGTAGGCCACCAAGGCAGCAGGTTTATTTCCGGCCAACAGTGGTCTCCTCTCAAACTGAGAGGAGAACAGGGAGGGGAAAAAGTGGAGAACAAAAAGCGCTCCACTAGGGAGGAAAAAACAGGCAAAAGGTACTGGGGACAACGAAAAGCGCTCCGCTAGGGAGGAAAAAGGGCACAAGGCAAAAGGGGTAACTAAAGGCGCTCCAAAAGTGAGGAAAAGGCACAAAAACAAGGCAACAACGCTAGGCAACATGAACAAGGACATAAGGACTGTGGGACGCTTCCATGCACTGACGGTGACACTTCGGCACAGAGGGGAGAATGCAGCTGGCTTTTATTGTGTGGGTTGATTGGTGGCAGGTGGTGATAATCATGGGCGGGGACCGGTAATGAGTGAGCGGCAGGAAGGGCAAGTGACCTGGGGTGAGAGGAGAGTTAGGGTTTTCAAAGTAAAACAGGAAACATGGACAACAAAACAAAAGCATGGGCCGTCACGCCGGTGGCGGCGTGACAATTACTGGCATCGTGTCAAAACGTCATAAAGTAGTAAATGGTTGGCAAAATGGTATTTTTTTTTTCATGTGTCTGCATAGCCCTCAGAAAGTAGGTAGAATGTGTACGCGTGTATAAAAAAAATAAATACAAATAATGAATTAAAAAAATACATAACATAAAGAGTTTCTGCTGCGTCATGACTGTTTTGATTGTGGATTCCCCACCGGCTTGCTCGGTGCTGTTTGGACGGGTTGCAGCAAAAACGGCGAGTGACTGGCAGGAGGGAGGGAGGGAGCGAGGCAGGCTCCACGGAGCATGGCGTAATTGCAGCTTTAATGACGCAAAAGCTTAAATAAATAAATAAATAAATAAATAAATAAATAAATAAATAAATAAATAAATAAATAAATAAATAAAACCATCGCACATCTCGCAATGTGACTATCGCGATGGCGATGTTCAAACGGTATATCGTGCAGGCCTAGTTTGTCCCATGGTTCAAAACTTTGATTGTAGAATCCCTGAATATGGTCTTGTATTTCTGAATACAGGATCAATGCTTCAATATGTTCAATGAGGAACTCAAAAGCCAAGTAAAAGTTGTGTCAATTGCTAAAGAGCTCTGTGACGCACTGAATATAGAACCCGAGCTTCAGGAGAAGAGACTCAGGAGTACAAAAAGGCAGTTTGTATATGAAGCGACTCAATTCCCGTTATTTGTCCGGATACATCAAAACAGACAGAAATCGGTTCGTTTATGAATATGGCCGAAAAGTACACGGACCGGGGGTCCCTAGTACCAGCTGCGCCTATAATTTGGAGACGGTTTTTAGCTTAGACGTCGAAGCACCATTTATGCTGCTTTGCACGGCCGGGTACCACACACACCACACCTCATCACAGTAACCACACCAAACCGCAACCGCCGTTTCCATTCCAACTGGCGCACGGCGAGAAGGGGGCTGTTTACGGACGCAAATACGCAGTTATAGGTCATTTTATGTACGGGTACATGGCTCGTGTTACGAGTAGCCTATGTGTCACTTTTGCACCCAATTTAGAGAGATAAAGGAAGCTAGCAGAGGCTAGTATAAACACGGAATGTGAATGCTTCTTCTTTGAGACAAGAACATTACTGAGGGCACTCGTTCATTGAAACAAACTAGACCTACCCGATACGTTGAAACTTCCGGTCCGGGTTGCGAAAGGCAGCTTTGGTCTGTATCGATAACTTTTTCGGTCCTTGGGTCTTCTTGACCACGCTCGGCCACCAACTTTGGGCTTTTCCAAGGTAGTTCCCCATAAGAAAGTCCCCTAAACTCGAGCAAGATGAAATGTATTGAAGTATTTCAGAGGTGGTTCAAATTCTGGACAAAACCAAACTGCGACAGATATGAAGTTCTACTTTGGCTTCTTTGGACTTTAAAGCCCTGTTACGTCGTCTTTTGGGTGTACGTCACTCAACGTCGTGCTTTGTACATGTTTTTTTTTTTCTTTTTGCTTTATTAACTGTAAATTAATCTACTAGATAAGTACAGCTACACCACTAGGGGGCTGTCTCTACCAAGATTAAAGATTACATTGAGAGAGTAGAGATGTAGAGTTGAACATGCAGAAGCTGCATGGTCAAATAAAAGGCTACAGCGACCCACGTTTATTTTGTATGTTTTATTAAAACATAACATGGTACCAGGAGTGCTATAGAGTTGTAACGTCAGCTATAGGCGTGCGCAGGTAGACCCCTAGTGGTGCTGACACCCTCGCCCCTCTGCCTAAAGTGCGCTTTGGAAAGGACGTTTTTATTTATTTATTTATTTTTAATTTATTTATTTTTTAAATAAACACTTTACTGAGGACAGGTCAGTGTTGACACAATCTTAGAAAAGCTACATGATTAATCCATCGTGTGTGCGTGTGCGTGTGTTGCACCGGTCCGAGCGCTCTCTCTCTCTCTCTCTCTCTCTCTCTCTCTCTCTCTCTTCCTTTGTCACGTGAACACTAGCGACACACACCCACGCATCTCTTCCCCTGCTCCTCCACCAGCCAGGTAACTTATTATGAATCCAGTGAAATTGTAATGGTTGTTTGCCCTCTATTCCTTACCTATAATCGTTTTGTTGTGAAGTAGCATATGTCTCATACAGCACAAACAAATGAGCATAAATTAGTCGAATGGCCACCTATTTAGCTAGTTTAAAACGCTATATGCTAATTCAATAATAGATAACGTGCTAACCACCACATAGTCAGACTCATGACGGTGAAAGGAAGCTCTCTGTGATCCATGCATTGAAAAGCATTGGACTTTGTATTATTAACAATAAAAATACTCCCAAATTTTTCTGAGCATGTCCATTCCAAAACTCACTGCCCGCCACTGGCTAGTAGTCACTAATCACATTCACAAGCAGTCCAATACATCCTCGTGGTCAAAGCATTTGAATTGAGTTGCATTGTGGAAATGCCCGGATGTTTGGAATTGTCACTTGCCTTAGAGAAATACCCTTTTGCTTTCTTGTAATGACAACTGTCAGTATTATTCATTCTCAGGCCCTTGGGCTGTTTGGTTACTAATTGGTCTATTCATGTACTATTATTCCATTTGTGCAAAAAGTGCCCCTTTTTTTCCCCCAGAGCACTTGTCCCCGAAAATGTCTGTGCACGCCACTGACGTCAACTATCGTGGACAGTGTGAAGGCGCCTGATTCAACACATCTCACATTAAGAAATTCTTTTAAGATAATCTTAGAAGACAAAAGATTGTCGGGCGTTTGACGTCCTTGGTCGGTAATGGGCAATATCGGGACAAAAGCAGCCCGGACTCTCATGTGAACCAGGCTTTAGACGAAAGTTTTGTCTCTGTTTTAACCAGTCATGCACAATTTCATTGGTCCATTTCAGTGGTTAGTTTAGCTACCAATTTGTCCTACTTGACTGCTTGTTTTTAAGCAATACAGCTCAGGGTTCACTTACTTTTCCACCCAAACTCTTTTTAATTTAGTTTTCAAATTGATAAACCTAGCCCTGTCGTTTCATATAAATTGTAATGGTTCAGATTGAACAACAAAATCAGGTTGAAAAAAATGAAAAAACCCCAAAACGAAATAGCTCAAGAGGTTGACAAACTTTTGAGCAGCACTAATAAAGATAATTAAATATTTGACAGTTTACCAAATACTTTGATAGGGATAAACATTGTGTTTATGTTTTGACTTTACTGCATTTGTTTGCTGTTAATTTGCATACGCAACTGAAAATGAAAAAAATGAAATCAAACCCAACTTAATTTGCCTCACGTTGACGTACCAATATTGTTTCATAATAAGTCAATCATTGCTATTGTTTGTTACTTTCAACGAGCATCATGGTTGTCATCATAAATATTCACGATGACTCGCATTCATTTTCCTCGAAAATTGTTTTTTTTTTTTTCGAGACAAATGATAGGCCTGGTGAGGAATACAAAATATCCAAATTTGACACTCGCAATGAAAGTGAAATGAAAATTTGAACGTTTGCAACGGCACCAAAGACCTCGTTTTTAAAAAGCAACATTTAGGCATGCATTCAATCTGCGGAATTGACATTTAAATCAAACAAGTTGAATTCAACGTCATCGTGATTATGTCGACTTGACGTCATCGATATCGACTGTCGGTGGGCGTGTTTCCCATCCCCTTGCATCCAATATTTCGACAAACCAATCCAAGTGAAAATAAAAATATATATATAAACTAAAATTAGATTGGGATTCTTTTCCAATTTTTATGCTTGAGATTGTTGGATATTTGTGGAATGATTTGGGGACGGCTAGAATTTCGACTTGTTCTTCCTGCTGGTCGTCGTCATCTAGTGCGCATGCGCCCGGGAGTGCGACGCTCTGGCAGGTGCGTCTCACATGCACTCAAGTAGCGCTCCTCGTGAGGTGACAAGTTTCTTTGCCTTGGGGGGACGGCGAGGGGGTCCGCTTCGCCTCGTCGTCGGAGTTTTATTTTAAATTGGCGCCACTCCTCCCTCACTTTGGCGCCCTGACTGACACGCACGGACGCACGGGCGCGCGCACGGGTGTCCCGAAGGAGCGGGATGATGGTTCGCCTGCTGTAAGCTTCGGGTTTGTCGCGGGGGACTCCTCCGGGGTCCCCTCCGGCCGCCATGTTGCAGCCGCAGCAGCTCGGGGGCGTCAAGAAGTGTTTCTCCATCGAGTCTCTGGTTGGGAAGCAGCAGCGGGAGCGTGGCGCCGGCGTCCGTCCCGCCTTCGACGAGCCCATCCGGCCCACCGCGCTCCGTTTCCCGGAGGCCCTCATGCAGCGTCCCCTCCTCAGTGGAGTCGGCGGCGTCCGGACCTCGTACTCGTCGCTCGGAGCCAACTTTGGACCGCACGTGTTGGGCCGGCATCATCCCGGCCTCGGCGGCGTCAGCCTGCCGTACCCCGCCGCGGGCCCCCCGTGCGCGGCCGGATCGTGGATCCTCCACAACCAGCACAGATACGCGCACGCGTTGCCAGGTAAGACGCGAGCTCCTTCCAGGATAAGAATTGATTTAACTAATAGAAAAAATAAGTAGAAATAAAAGTACAAAGTTGTGACGTCACGTTGGATTTCAAATGAAAAAAAATGTTTCTCCTGAAAAGCGAAAAAGGCGCCCGGCAAAATGTATTCTTGACCCGCTTTTACAATTAACGACGCCAAATCTTTCAAGCCATTTGTTTAGAATCAAACGATGACAAACAAGTCATTGCTATAAGTGTTTTGTTTTGTTTTGTCTTCACAATTCCATATAATTAAAACCCAATTCGTAAATGAGACAAAAACAATTTGACTCATTATTATTATTTGATTCGTCAAAAAGACGAATAAATGCAGGGAGTGATTATTTTTGCGTTTTACAAAAGATTCAAAACAGATAAGCCTGAAAAAATGAAACATTAAAATTTCCAAGCTGAAAATCGGATCACCAAAATGATCAAAACGAAAATGACAACGACTGTTTTACAACACATTTCAATTCTCCTTTTGGAAAAAAAAAAAAGATCCAAATGTGCATTCCAAATTCGACTTTTTACATTCTAGACAACAAAAGTTTGTTTTACTCTTGTATAGCCTAGAGCTTGTTTTTTTTTTTCATTTATGCATATTTAAAAAATAATTACGCATTAAAAACGGACTATTTTGTACTTATTAAAAACAAATGTATAATTTCACATCAGCTCAAATTAAGCGTCAAATGCAAGAAACAATGTTTTCATGTTCATGTTTGAGGCGTGTGCATTTGAAAGCCCAGATCATAATTCATACTTCATTTCAATTGAATAAAACATAAAAACGGTTGTTGATCATTTAAATAAATAAATGGGGGAAAAAATCACGTGGATTTGCTCACAACAAATTAAACGAAAGGGAAGACAAAAATCCAGCGTCGACTTTTATTTTTCAAACACGAAGTTTTTGCCACCGACATTTCTGCATTTCTTTTGGGATTCCTTTATTTATTTATTTATTTATTTATTTTTAACTTCTTGTAAGCCACACATGGGCCTCTCCCAGGCGGAGGATCGAACCCACGCCAACCGGCACCAAAAGGCAAGTGATGGTTCCACTCCTCCACCTGGAGCCCATTCTTTTGGCATCCCATTTGATTGACACATCCTTTTGTTGACGTCATCAATTGATTTACAAGAACCGCCCACATTTAGGAGCTGGCCGAGGGGCCTCAAGGCCTGCACTGGTAGGCCTGGTTGACCCCCCCCCCCCCCCCCCCCCCCCCCCCCCACACACACACACACACACCCCAAACGACTTTTCACGTGCACGTGTGTGTGCGTAAAAAAGCAGAAGTTGAGCCGCCACTCAGCTCGTTAGCATGTTAGCGTACTTATGCGTGCCATAATGCGGCCGTCGGTGGCTAATATGCAAAATGAGCGCGTGGCGGCCGGTAAATATGCTAATGAGCGTCACCAAGTGTGTTTGTGACGCACACAGCAGTACAAGTCCCGACTTGTTTCCTGTGCCAGGGGGATGCCAGCTTTAGCTTAGCATCATCTTCCTCAACACAAACACACGTCATCACTTCCTGCCTGTGTGGGTACTCGTGTTTTACGCACTTTCGATTGTGCCTTCAGATTGGCAGTGGAAATTTTTAACACTCAACTTGATCGTAAATTGAAATAAAATATTCCATGTTGACTTTTCCGCTTGAAGAATCCGACATGAGCCACTAAAGCTGACTTCCCAGACTCAAGCAGTCGAGGCAGCTGATGGTTGATTGCGTTGGCCTGGCCCGTCCTCGTAACCCGGAACTTGTTTGTAGGAATGGCTATTTCTTTTTTTTTTATTATTCCAGATCTTGAATGGAAGTTGATAAGCTTCAGGGCTCCATGTGGAGGAGTGGAGCCGTCACTTGCCTTTGGTGCCGGTTGGCGTGGGTTCCCTCCCCCGCCTGGGAGACCCATGTGGCTTACATGAAGTGAGCTTATATGTATGTATGAATGAGTGACTTAAAAAAAAAAAAAAAAAAAAAAAAAAAAAGTTGATAAGCTTCACTTCTTTATTGTTGTGCTAGTTTGAGATGGGAAAAAATAAAAAATAAACCAAACATTGTGCACTCAAATCTCTTGCTGTACTTAGTTTATTCTAGCATCCGGATGATGATTCTAGCATGAATTTGTTGGGGCACATATTCATTTTTAAGATTTTGACATATTCACCCAAAAAAAAAAACCTGAAATCCATCGTGCTATTTTTTTTCCACGCTAAAACGTCAACACGTAATGTTTTGATGATGACAACGTTGAATGTTGCTTCGCACACAGCAGCTCACTTACCGCCAAAAAAAAAAAAAAAAGTAGAATGAATATTTACTTGGAATCAGTGTTTCAAGTGAAAAAAAAACAACTATATATATATATAAAGAAAATTTGTGGTATTTTTATTGTAAATTTTAATATTAAATATTATTTAATACCACTGTGTAGGTATAAAATTAAAAGGGAAATATTCAGGACTGACATTAATTAATATAACCAGCACAGTGGTGAGTGAAATGACGCAATCACATGCCCACAAATTTGCCAATAAGTTGGAATTTACAGTACAATATTATATTGTCCTGTGTTTTCATCAGTATCAGTCACGTGTAATATTCTGGCCACTCATGTTCAGTAATTAGGTTGCTACTTACAAGTTATTTTTTTAAAACACTTATCAGTGAGTGTTTTACGCCAGGATCCCTGTATGGGATAATGAGAGCCTATCAACTTCATTGCTTGCATCAACCATTCAGGATATATCATCTCAGTATCGTAAATGGGGTGACTTGCAGAAGTTAGGTTTATATTTTACAGTAAGCTTTGCTTTCATTTTATTGTTGATCATTCTGACAACATGATGATGCAGACTTGCTTGGAGTAGCAGTTGGAAAACTATCTTAGGAAAGAAAATGTATATTCACATTATTACTGCAGAAATATGCATTTCGAGTTTCTTCCACACTTATTTTATACTTACCAGTACAACCGTACCCCACACACTGATATTTTCGTTCGCTGTAGAGGAGAAAAAATAAGCTTACCTACCGCCGGCTTCACTTCTTGTTTGGCATGAGGGATCCATGTTATTTATTTATTTTTTACGTCCATGCCGTCAGCCTGCGAATCCACCGCAGAGTCTGACGATCTTTCTTTTTTTTTTTAAAGCTTTGAGCCAGGACAGCACAGTAGCAATTTTCTTAACATTTTCTTAACTCAAGAATTATGGTTGTACACACGCTTTGGGGTCGGCGAGCACTGAGCTGGACAAAAAAAAACAACAACAAAAAGAGCATCAGGCTAGCCGCTAGGCTAGCATCAGTTGAATGACGCAAGCACGCTTCTCTCATGCAGCGCTGATATATATATCACAACTGGAGTAATCCTGCGCTTGGTGATCAGCGCACGGACTTCTATATCATATGTAAGTCAGTGGATGAACGGCCCTCGGCGGAACAGCCTTTTGGGATCAAAATATGTATTGTCAAGTGTACCGGAACGCTGACAGACTGTGACAGTACGTTCTTTGCACATTGAGAAGTACCGGAACGCTCAAGGGAGATTTTTAGAAGTGCCGGAGCTCCGTACCGGTACGTTCCGGCCCACTTAAAACACTGCTTGGAATGAATATATTTACTTGGCAAGTTGACTAACATTGTGCACCCCTAAAATTTCAGGTTTGAGGCCCCTGTGCTGCTGTGAAAAAAATAATTAATAATAACAATTAGTCTGGAACCCTGTATGATGATGACAAACTTCATCAGTCACGATTTTTACACTCCCAGGGGGGGAAACACACTTTTCAGAAGTCTACTATACATTTAAATAAAATGTTATTACATATCATTCTGTCAGATGTAAACAGGAAATTAACACACAGTTCTAATATTCATGTTTAACACTTTAACACAGTTGTATGAGTCTTTCATACAACACAAAATAGGAATCAAGATTTAAATAGGCCTGCTGTATAAGTAAATGTGTACACTTGTGTTACATTCGAGGATGGTCGGAAGTCGGAAAAATCCAAGATGAAACTTCCCAGTTCCGACCTCAAAGCGTTCGAGGTGAAAGTAAACAACTAAAATGGCGGATACTCGGATAGTGATAAATTGTTTTTTATTTTGGTCCTCAAAACTCAATTTGACCTCCAGAAAACTTACCTTTTTGCAATTTTGCTTCATTTATTGTTTTAATCTTATTTCATAAGAATTCCATACAGTTAAGTAGTTTACCGTATAATTCCATGTAGGGATATAGCGGCAATAATGTCATGTATGTTGCGTTACGTGAAGTCATGTCGAATATTTATGAATGAAGAAAGCTATCTAGTTTTATATTCGAGTAAATTGTGTTTTGTCATTCAGAGTGACGTTACATTGTAGTCCACCGGTGAAGTCGGGGTCCTTTTTTTCTTCTGACTTCGCAAGTGGAATTTCCAAGTTCAAGGGGGAGTTCCCGGACGCACTTCCTGGTTTGAACTGGGAACTGTCCGACTTCCCACCATCCTCGAATGCAGCATTACTCTACAGTACAGCCCCTGTCGCTGATCATAAAAATGTTATGAGATAGCTCTAAGTCTTTCTTACATTCATTCGTACATGTTTAGTCAAACCAAACCAAAGCATATAAATTAGAAATTAAAGTTAATCCAGTTGCACCATAGGAGACAAATAAATGAGCATTTAAGCACATAAAAACAATGCAAATATGCAAGATTTTCATTGAAACCCCCTCATAGAATTGACGATTTGCATCGGTTTATGCTTAAATAGCTCATGGACGATGTAATGTCACTACATAAACACGAACAAAAGATAACAAATCTTACCATCGAATCGCTTAATGAGATGTTAAAGTAGAAAAATCCAAACATTGCTGCACAGTTTGCAAGAAGTAGCGTCACGATGTAAATGAAGCTCCTTGTTTCAAATAGACCGCGTCGAGTCGTCGACGTCCTGTTACCTTTGACCCTGACCAAAATGCGCCTGCAGCGCCACCGCTAGTTAGTGGCCAAAAATATATCGCATTGGTACTGCACCAAGCATACCATTGAAAGTCAATGGGAAAGAGTTAAGGCCAGTTAAGCTCAACTATCTGCGGCATCCACGCGAGCGGGTTCACTCCTCTGCCTGGGAGACCCCATGTGGTTTACATGAAGTGAGCTTGTGTGTGAGTGTGTGAATGAATGGTTTAAAAAAAATAATCTCCAAAGGCTCATGCGTCAAATAAATGACCAGAGATAAAAAAAAAAAAAAAAAAAACACACCACAAAAACACAGTTTGAAATTTGATTGTGAATAAGCAATTCAATGATAGAGCTACCTTCAATTTTGGAAAAAAAAAAAAAAATAGTCCAATTTTCAAAAAGTGGTGGTATCGGTATTAGCGATACTGGCTCTGTATCGGTATCAGATGGATACCAAACTGCAGTATCGCACCCCACTACAATCCAGCCAAATGTACAAACTGGATTCAATATTCCAACGTGGGATCAACCCGAAGCACGCAAAGAAAAAAAATTGATCGCTGTTGAAGCGACATCCGACACCCGAGCACGACCTTACAGGAAGTGAAGCTCACGTTAGCACGTTAGCGATGCTAATCCAATGGAAAAGTCCTCCCCTCACGTTTCTTGTCATTCTTTTGCTTTTGCGGTCGCCGTCTGTTTTGGGATCCGACAAAGTCCAACGAGTGGATCTGATTTGCGTGCGCGCTCCACCAACAACGACGTGCGTGCGTGATCCTTCGTTGATATACTTTACATAAAAACAAAAGACGTAAATGTCGGGCCTGGCGAGATCGGACGCGGCCGTCACGCCGCACGCAAAAATGTCGGTTGACTCGGCGGCCGGCGGGACAAAAGCGACAACAATGACGGCGAGCGCCGAGCGGCGGCCGTGTGACATTCACATGCAAAGCGCACGCTGAGGATCAACGGCAAACTCGTTCGCTGACGCAACCGTTTTCATCTGCTGCGCATGGATGAGGCCGGAAATTGGACATTACAAATCGGATTGGCGGACGAGCGAATGGCTGCGAACGGCGCCGTTACTTTGCGACATCGTCATTTTCAGCGACACGTCATCAACGTGATTTTAGTTCACCAAAACTAATGATAAAACTAATATTATAATAATTTATTATTGAAATAAAAACGAAAATTCTTTTATTTTCATTTAAAATTACATTTAAATATACATTTATTTATTTCATTTAAATTCGAAATTTTAATTTTATTTTTTATTTTTGAAGCGACATGTCAAGGTTATTCATGAAAAACTAATGAAAATTAAAATTCAAAAAACAATCTATTCACATAATAAAAACAAAAATGTTTTTATTTTAATTTAAATTACATTTAAATGTAAATTTATTTATTTAATTTATATTTTTATTTTAAAGCGACATCTTCAGTTCACAAAAAATTTATGAAAAAACTAACATTCAAAAACTAATTTAGTCACATAATAAAACACAAATGCCTTTATCCATCCATCCATCCATTTTCTTGACCGCTTATCCCTCACAAGGGTCGCGGGGGGTGCTGGCGCCTATCTCAGCTGGCTCTGGGCAATAGGCGGGGGACACCCTGGACTGGTTGCCAGCCAATCGCAGGGCACACAGAGACAAACAACCATCCACACTCACAAGCACACCTAGGGACAATTTAGGGCACCCAATTAACCTGCCACGCATGTTTTTGGAATGTGGGAGGAGACTGGAATACCCGGAGAAGACCCACGCGGGCACGGGGAGAACATGCAAACTCCACCCAGGAAGGCCAGAGTCCTCAGAACTGGGAGGCGGACGTGCTAACCACTTAATTCAAAATTAAACTTAAATATAAATTTATTTTATTGAATTGTAACTTTTATTTTTTTTTCCAAGCAACATCTAAGTTATTTTACTTCACAAAAAATTAATGAAAAACTAAAATTCAAAAAACAATTTATTAACGACATAAAAGCGAAAATGCTTTTAATTTAAATTTAAAAATTCATTTAAATATAAATGTATTTATTTATTTAATTAAAATTTTAAATGTTATTTTTTATTTTAAAGAAACACATCTTCAAGGTTATTTTACTTCACAAAAAACTAATGAAAAAAAATAAAACCCCTTATTATGTAGATGGACACCCGGCAGGCAAACATTCTTAAAAAATAAAATAAAAAAAAATATTGATACTGACTTGATATCGATAATATCGATATTTGGATCGATCCGCCCACCTCTGATGGATTGGGTGTTTGATTGCGTTAGCATTTCTAATGTGCTAAACCCTTCCGTAAGCTCCACTTCCTGTTTGTGTGTCCCGTTGTCCAGGTGACGACAGCGGCGCCGACAACTTTCTGCTGCATGACGCTTTCTCCCGCAAACCCAAGCGGATCCGGACAGCGTTTTCTCCCTCGCAGCTTCTGCGTCTGGAGCGAGCGTTCGACAAAAACCACTACGTGGTCGGCGCCGAGAGGAAACAGCTGGCCTCGGCGCTCTGCCTCACCGAGACGCAGGTGAGCGATCAGCAACACGGCAAGCGGTCGAAGGGGTCCAAGTTTCTTGAATGTTACCTCAATTCCCTAACCAGGGCCCTAACTAGAGCTGCATCATAACAGAAAGTATGCAGCAATGACATTCATTTTATTCAACCTTTCGTCTTCTGTTTTTTGGAAAAATTAATTTTTGTGTGTGTAATTTGTCAGACTTAGTCGTTCATACACTTTTAGACTTTTCTGCCTTTTTGTTGAATTTCTGACATTTTTGGCAATTTTATGAATATATTGTGGTCATTTTCTGCCTCACTTAGTTTCGTCTTTCTTTTTGCTATCAATTTTGTGGACATATGGTATTTTTTGCGATTTCGTCTTTTTTGAACATTTTCTTTTCTGCATTTAAAAAAAAAATACTTTTGACTTTTTTTTTCTTTTTTCTTTTTTGTTAATTCCAAAGATA